>NC_132907.1:90802043-91029543 GCF_047675955.1 Chlorocebus sabaeus | reverse complement strand
GGTCTTATCAATTGTAAAACTGCCCAAGTAAGGACTGGACTGCCCTCTGCCTGCTTAGCTGGATTTCTGTCCTGAATCGATCGCTGATTCCTTTTTGCAGAATAAGGTGGAGTTTCCTCCGTTCTCTATTATCATTTTCTTGGCAATGGGTTGTCGTCTTCAAGAGACACAATTTTTAAGTGTGTCATCTTTCGCATGCCGGATTGAGCTGTCCATCAGGGATAACAGGCTTGCGGCCACAGCGTTTCTCACTTCCTTCTGGACTTGCTTGATTCAGGCAACCAACGTGGGAAAGGCTGAGTCAGAGAGAGAGACTGGGCGGCGGGCTGCACACCTCTCACCGTGCAGGCTGCTGACATGGGATCCGGCACAGTGGCCGCCCAGCACGGCCAGGGAAGGGCCCCTGTGCCTGCCCCCACAGTCCCCTTCCCTCCCTTCCAGCACTTCTGGAGACTCAGATGACTTTCAAGAGCAAACAAGAGGACAGGACCTTGGTTAGCACTGAGCAAAGCAGATAATCTCTGCCAACACAGGGGACACATACACTTCATTCATACCGAGCACTTCCATTTGTAAAGACTGTTTAACAATGGTTCAGCTAAAGCAAAAGGTCCACACTCCTGAGTCAGAGGAGAAGACGCTCAGAAAGTTCTTGCTCCTGAGAACCTCGTGAGGACATCTGTGCCCCCCACCCTGGGACAGGTAGAACCCATCACTGTGGGTTGAGCTGTGACCACACTTATATGCTTGAGTTCTAACCCCTGGTCCCCTAATAGAGAATGTGACTGTATTTGGAGATAGAGTCTTTACCCATTGAAAGTGAGGCCATGAGGAAGGTCTCAATCCAAGACAACTGGTCTCCTTACAAAAAGGAGAAATTAGACAGCCACACACACAGAGGGGAAGTCTGGGTGAAGATGAAGGCAGGGATGGGGTGATGCTTCCACAAGGCATGAACACCACAGACTGCCAGCAGGCCATGAGAAGCCACCGCCGAGGCTGCAGCAGGTCCTCCCACAGCCTTGGGAGGAACCAGCCCTGCCCACACCTTGATCTCAGGCTTCTGGCCCCCGGGACTGTGAGGAAACAAGAGTATGTGTTTAAGACACCCATTCTGCAGGACTTCATGAAGGCAGTCCTAGCAAACAGATATACCCACCTACAGAAAAATGTAAACGCCTTTTCCTTGGGTGAATCTGGCACTTTCAAATGTTATACAATGCAAACGTTCTACTTGGAGCCAACTGTGCACAAAGCCTCGGCCTATACCATAAGTAGAGGGAGAGGTGCGTCCAGAGCATGAGATATGCATCTAGAGCAGGATTGCCAGGTTCAGCAAATACAGGGAAAACCCTGGCTACATTCTAAATTCAGACAAACAATGAGTAACTGTTAGAACAAGTGTGTCCCAGGCAGTATGTGGAGATGCTGACACTAAGCAATCACTCCTCGTTTCTCTGGAATGCACAGCTAACTCGGTGTCCCCTGTTTCATCTAGGTCACCCTGCATGGGGTCCCCTGCCATGACTTATTTAAAGCTGAGACACGAAGCTCACAGTACTCTGACAGTTTTTAAGAGCACGACGGTATCTCCAGCCATCTCTGCTAGGGGAGCTCCGTGGGCTTCCTCCTGACTCCCAAACCGTTTGACTGAGATTCAGCGGCTTGTTCAGCCCCTGCGCTGCGTGGGGCTGCCTCGGTGTCCACTGTTGACACAGTTGGAGCTGCGTGCCCAGAAAACAGCCACCCACAGGTGGAGCTGCCCCTCTTGTGGGGAGGATAAATCACTTCTCCAGCCCACTCCGTGCTTAGATTTTCTGCTGAGGTTGCAACACAGGGTCAGATTTATGACCTTTTGGGGCGAATTTTCATGGTCATCTCTCCATTAGGGGCTATAACCAGCCCTTCTCACACAGACCCTGAATCCAACAGGGGCCAAGGGCCTTGGCGGGAGAGCACTGGACCATGCTGGGTTCTATGGCGCCCATGTGGCAAGACCTCACAGAATAGTTATTTGGTCCAATTTCTAAAAACAAAAAACAAAAAATACCCCAATAAACCAGTCCCCTTAAAAATAAAGTAATAAAACTACACTAAGCATGGATATAAATGGTTCCTGAACCTCAGGGGGTAGAAGCGCTCTCAGGTTTGCTGTGCAGAGCCGGAGTAGGCTGTGTGCTGAGGTTCTGTCTGCACTAGGCATGACCACAGTTTATCCCATTTGGGTTCACATCATGAGGCAGGGCGTACTGTGGCATGCATTGTTTTCTCAAGTCCAACATAAACTCACAAAATTATCTAGTCAACACCTATAACAGAATTTTTTTAAAGTTCCCTTAGTCTAGTAAAAGACAGGATGAATGTGGAATATTTCTGCAGATGATAGTATCTGTCTTCCAAATGATGCACACATCTACAGCTAAGGTCATGCATACTCACATCGTGAAGAAAGAAATTAAGTCTCCCATGTTCTAGCTCAAATTTGCAAAATGCATTCTCTTGGAAGAGCATGCATGAAGTAAGGAGGCGGGATGCATGGCCTCTCTGCAGTGAAAGTGTTGCAAACAGAATGCAGAAGCTCGAAATTGAGGAGGAATCTTAGTTGTCATTCGACATGCTCATCTGACAGCGTTCCTGACAAACACCTGAAATGGCCATCAAGGTGGACATGGGCGCCTCCCAAAGTCCACCCTACATCCTTCCCTTCTGAGGCAGATGCGTTTGTATAAACACACGTCTTCACCCACCAGGTTCTGCACATGGCCCCAGCTTCCTGTGGCGTCCACATCTTCGACAGAATCCTGGGCCGGCAGAATCACTATTCCAGGACCCTCCCTCTCCCATTTTTAGCCCACCAAGTATCCAAAACCATCTGTCACAGTTCTTAAAAGCTTCTCTTTCCAAAAATAACAATCAAAACCCCCTTCACTGCTCTGCCCGTAGCATAATACACTGCAAATCATTCTATGCTTGAATTCTCCACTGCTGGCCTTGTGCTCAAAAGTGTCACTCTTGCTTGAAAGAGTGCAATGTAGAAGCCAAATATGACCTTTATATACATCCTTCTTCTGTTTCTGTTCATTCATTCCTGCAAATTTCTTCCCCAAATGGCACTTATTCCCAGGCACGGCAGGGAACCGTCATTGGGTGGAATCCATGGGTCTTCACACAGGAGCTATTATTTTCAACACAACTTCCCGAGAAAAGCAGATGACAAATTTCTAGCCAGGTCTAATACAGCTTCACCCACACTCCTATCTCCCCATTCGACTTCAGAGATCACGGGAAGCCACGAGGGGTTGCAGACCTGCCGTTAAGGAGTCCATGGTGCTGAGGGCCTCTCTTCAAACGTCCATCACTGCCCTGCCTCATCCTATGTGGCTACCATTCAGTGGTCTCTCCACCAGACAGTGCCTGTTGAAAGTGAAGATTGCGTCCCCCCAGATCTCCTTCCCTGGCCTACTGGGAGGTAGCAGCACTTGAGAAACATTGGCAGAATTCATGAGTTAGCAAAGCCCGAATCTGTAGCTCCACAGTGTGCAGAAATGAGATCCTTCCCTGGGTTCTTTCTAACACTCCATGCCATATGTGCTTTAAAAAAAAAAATATGTCCACCAATATGAGAAGAATCTCTTCCCCTTTTTGTCACCTAATAGCATGGTCCCACTGTCACCTCTACCTTGACAAGCTGCATTCTTTCACACCTATCATTTGACATCAGTGCCCCTTTACACCCCTCCCTAGATCTCTTTCCACGTTCTCAAGTTATTTTTCAAACCTCTCAGCCTTCTTTGGTGCAGAGACCAGCCTTCCCTTTCTATAGACTGACTCCTCCCAAAAGGATGAAGGGTGGCAGCTGGCTCTGTGGAGCCTGGACCCTGGCCTAGGCTGGCCCTGTATTCTGCCACCCAGGGGGACCAACTCTCCATGCTAGGGCCCTTGGCTCCTGCCATGAGCTGGATTTGGAGGTCTGTCCTTGCTGCTCAGCCCTCTATGTGAGCTACAAGGTGTGGTCCAGAGTCCTCTGCCTCCCCCTCCTCTTTATCAAGGCTGGGCCTGTCCTGCCCTGGGCTGCCCACTGCACAGCTTCCTCTGCTTTTACGCATCTCTGGAAACTTCCTGATGAGCATCCCAGACAGTAATTTCTGGAGTCAGTGGGTGCCTGTCTCCATCCCCTCCCTCCCAACCTTGTGCAGGTAAGGTCTGCCCTCATCCCCTCACGGTCCAGCCCCACACCTTTCTGGGTCTCTTCACCGGATTCTCGCCAGGCTGCTTGGGGAGCTCGTGGTCATTTCTTTTGCTTGGCAGTAGCTCTCACCCAATTCTCTGGCATGGTCACTCTGGAAAATGAAGACGCAGACACCTGTGCATGATGTGCCCGGCAGTGCCAACCCCCCGTGGAACTGGCAATCCTTCTCCACAGGGCGAGGTCGTGCAGGGAACGCTCTGTCTGCGTGTTTCCCTATTGCCCTCTCACCTGCACTCATGGGGATCCTGCCTTTCCAGTTGAGCTGGGTCAGGCTGTTAAATTTTTGGACATTCTGGTAATGATGAGGCTAACACACAGGGGCAATGAAGAAGCATTCACTGAAAGTCCGCTGCTTCATCAAGTGCTAGTTTCCAGAAATTTCTACTTAACCCCAAAAGGCTTATAATTCAGGGCAAATGTGCCCATAAAGTCCAAACATACAAAATGCTACCTATTCCTAGAATCTGTTCCATCTGCTTAGGGAAGTTAACTGTGAAATCTGTGACTACCTACCTCGTCTACACTGAGGCCTTTGTTAGATCATGCCTGAAATATATTATCTTGTTCCTGGTGTTGCAAGATTGGCCTTAGATGAGAGAGAAAGGAACACAAAGAAACTTGCACAATTCTGAAAGGGTCCGGTCTGTCGGCCCCTGCAGGGCAATGACAATGGCCTTAGTCCAGGCCCTCGGAGAAGCAGGTGCTACAATCAAGAAGGTGCTTTCCGATGTTATCAGGAGAAATGCTCATGGAGCCAGGAATGGCTGCGAGAACCCCAGACAACCATTCGAGTCTGACCCCAAATGAAGGACGGAGGGGAGGAAGGAGGGAGAGGATGAAGGAGGGAGGGGAGAAAGGAGGGAGAGGATGAAGGAGGGAGGGGAGGAAGGAGGGAGAGGATGAAGGAGGGAGAGGAGGAAGGAGGGAGAGGATGAAGGAGGGAAGGGAGGAAGGAGGGAGAGGATGAAGGAGGGAGGGGAGGACGGAGGGAGAGGATGAAGGAGGGAAGGGAGGAAGGAAGGAGAGGATGAAGGAGGGAGGGGAGGAAGGAGGGAGAGGATGAAGGAGGGAAGGGAGAAAGGAGGGAGAGGATGAAGGAAAGAGGGAGGGCAGGAAGAAAGGTTAGCAGATGTGTCAAAGAGACCATCTTCAGGTGTCCCAGGCCTGCATCCGCCTCAGTGTCCTTGCCCTCCCAAGTCTTGAGCTGAGAGTAGCCCAGGGTTAGGGCCACCTCAGTAGCAATACAGTGGTGGGGTTCAGACTTTGGCACCAAGAGCCCGGGGCAACTTGACCCCACCCTTGGATCCTGCATGGGGCCTCCTCACCATAGCACAGCGTCATGTTTGCTGGGCTTGGTAGAGTGTTGGGCACAGGTGGACTTCCTGAGATGGTGCAGTACAGAAGCAGGGGTGGGACCCACGCCGTTCTTGCGCGGCCCTGCAGGGCAACGGGGGAAGCTTCCTCTCATCTTGAAGTTCCTTCCTTTCCCTGACCCCACCTTTTTTTGTTGGGTAAAGGCCAAGGCCTTCCTCCTACCGTCCACACAATAACCCAATGGCACCGATGCAATGCCCAGAGTCACCCTGAGCCTCCCCCGCTGTGCTCAGCCTCCTGGGTGCTGGGCTCTGGGGTTCTGGGGCCTCTGGTGTGACTTGAGGGTGCAGAGGAGACAAGGGCTCAGACTGAGAACAGCAGGTGGCTTCTACTGGGCCTCTCTGCTCTGAGCTCATTACTGTGTTGAAGAGGCTCTGACCACGTGGAACTCCAGGGATCCAGGAGAAACCACTGAAGTTAGGACGATGCGGGAGGTGGGGGTGAGCAAGGCACTAGCGGAACTCGTGAGAAAGAGACGGGGGAGGTGGAAGAGCAGGGCTTGTCTGCTGGCTTGTGTGAAGGGACTGTTTAGGCAGGACTGCTCAGACAGACGTGGGGAGCGGGGGTGTGGTGCAGGCTGGGGAAAGAGAGAGGAAAAAAGACTGGCCCCTGTGTGTTTAATAAATTTTTTTAAAAAAGAGATAATCATTCTGGGGCCAAAACATGGAGAGAAAGGTGAGGAAATAAAAGGAAGAGTCGGGGGAGAGAAAGGGTAGGAAATGAGAGTGGAGGGAATGGCAGGGCAGGGAAGGGGAGGGGAGAGGAGGAGAGAGGAGGGAAGGGGAGGGGAGGAGAGGGGAAGGGGTGGAGAGGGGAAGGGGAGGAGAGGGGAAGGGGAGGAGATGAGAAGGCAAGGGAGGAGAGGGGAGGAAGGGGAGAAGAGAGGAGAGGAGGTGAAGAGAGGGGAGGGAGAAGGAGGGGAGGAGAGGGAAAGAGAGGGGAAGCGGAGGAGTTGAGAAGGGAGGGGAGGGGAGGATTGAGGAGAGGAAGGGAAGCAGAGTTGAGGGGGAGAAGGTGTTTTAAGGATAAGAGCAGAAGAGAGAGAAGCAGGTAGAAAGAAAAGTACAATGAGTCTGGATTTAATAAGGAATTATCACCGTATTTAAAACCCGACGGCTCTCACTTAAGCTTGAGATAATTTTCCTGCAAAACTCTAAAGGCAGGCACATTAATGGAGGCTGTGAGAGGGCAGGTGCTCCTCAGGGCTCACTGTGGGCTGTGGGTGCAGCTTTCGAAGCCTTGGGGGTCCCCCTTCCAAGCCTTTTGCTTGTTCTTATTTTTTTTAATTAAGGAGGGTATGCAAAGTGATTCCACAACAGTGATCCCACAACAAAGAGAAGAGTGCTCCCGGGGAGAGGAAGTGCCTCTCAGAGCCAACAGAGGTGGGGACAGCCCCTGCATGCACTCTGAGTCCTCTTATAGGGAGCAGGCCAGACCATCCTTCAAGCTGTGAGATTATCCCCCCAGGGAGGATAAAATGGGACAAATTTTCCCTTCAGCTTTACCGACTGCCCAGGGGGACAGGCTGAAGTCACATACTGATAACTCTTATAATTTCCATACCTTAAATAATTTAATGTGAAATCACATAAATAAAATGCTATAACTGAGCATAATTCTTTATACATTTTTCTAATAATCCTAGCCTTTTAAATTAGCATAATAACACTTAGAATAATTGAAGAATTTAATTGCATGGAGCGCTGGAATATTATCTGCTGTGCTGTGGGCCGCGATGAAACTCTGATTAGCTTTAATTTAGTTGGTTTTCTCAATTTAGTTTTCATATTAGATAATGCTGCAGAAGGTAGAAGAACATACAAATAAACTGTGGGATGTGTAATTGTTCCTAAGTGCCTACATGCTCTGCGGAAAACCTCTAGGCTTGCCGCTCTTGAACTTGAGACAGAGGAAGAGAATTAGTAACTTAAAAATGTGAATGTTGTTTTTCTCTCTGCTGTGCACTCACAATTATCTACACACCCAGACATTAAGTTCTTCAGTGCCCTAGGCTAGAGGTAAAGGCTCTTTCCTTATTTTCCTTCTAATTTCCCCTTATTTCCTTCCTTCCCTTTCTTTCTTCCTTCCTTCCTTCCTTCATTTTTTCCTCCCTCCTTCCCTCCCTCCTTCCCTCCCTTCCTCCTTCCCTTCCTTCCTTCCTTCCTCCTCCTCCTTCTTCCGTTCCCTTTCTTTCTCTTCCTTCCCCTTCTTTTCCCTTCCTCCCCACTTCCTTTCCTCCCCCTTCTCTTCTGTTCTTCCTTCTCCCACCCTCGCCCCCCCTTTCTTCCTTCCTTCTTTCCTTCCTTCCTCCTACCCTTCCTCTCTCCCTTCCTCCTCCTCCTTCTTCCCTTCCCTTCCTCTCCCTTCTCTTTCTTTCCTCCTTCCATCTCTCCCTCCCCCACTTCCTTCCTTCCTTCCTTCCTTCCTTCCTTCCTTCCTTCCTTCCTTCCTTCTTCCCTTCCCTTCCCTTCCTCCCCCTTCTCTTCCATTCCTCCCTCCCTCTCTCCTTCCTCCCCTCCCTTTCTTCTTTCCTTCCACAATTATGCCATGATGGCTATGTACAAAATATTCAAGTCGACTGCCTTTACAGCAGAACTGTGCAGTCGATTTAGGAATAACTTTTACTCTTCATGAGCTTTACAAATATAACCAGAAGAAATTACATTCTTTATACATTTTAGATGTACCAAGTTTTTGTTTGCTTGTTTGTTTTGTTTTGTTTTTAAGATGACGTTTTCCTCTTGTTGCCCAGGCTGGAGTGCAATGCCTCCATCTCGGCTCACCACAACCTCCGCCTCCCAGGTTTAAGTGATTCTCCTGCCTCAGCCTCCTGAGTAGCTGGGATTACAGGCATGTGCCACCACGCCAGGCTACTTTTGTATTTTTTTAGTAGAGACGAGGTTTCCCCATGTTGGTCAGGCTGGTCTCGAACTCCTGACCTCAGGTGATCCATCTTCCTCGGCCTCCCAAAGTGCTGGGATTACAGGCGTGAGCCACCGCAACTGGCCCCTAAATAGCTTTTAAGGCCATTCCAGAGCCCCATGAAAAACAGACATCACCAATAAAAAATAGCATTTTGCTTCAAGAAAAGCGTATATTTGCGAATTTTGATTTATAAAGTGGATGCATGAGTAGGGGCCGCAGATTTTTCAGTTTATGAGAGCAGTTAATTCCAATTTCTTTAATGATATACTCTAACACATTTTTAAATCATGACAGTGCATTAGGATTCTATTGTTGCAGGAAAAATTACTAGAAATTTTGTGGCTTAAAAGGACATGCTTCCATGGTCTTGGGTTTTGTAGGCTGAGACTTCGCCTCAGCTGTAGCCTAAGTGTCCCAGGCTGGGTGTGCGTCTGAGGTTCTCCTGGGAAGGGGCCTGCTCCCAGGCTCACCTAGGTAATTGGCAGCATTTATTTCCTTATTGATCTAGAACTGAGGGCCCCAGCTTCTTGCTGGCATCGGACTGAGGTTGTCCTTAGCAACTGTGAGTGACCCTTAGCTCCTTGCCCTCTGGGTCTCCCAACACAGCCACTTGTTCTTCCAAGCCCAAGTGGGAGAGTCTCTAGAGTGAGTCTGCTAGCAAGACAGTCTTAGGTGCGTAATGCAATCATAGATGGGATGCCCCATTGATCACCTTGACCATTGTGCAGGCCCTGCCCACACTCAGAGCAAGGGTCTTGGGACTCCCCCCTTGAGCAGGTTTGTCATGTAATGTATACAACTGGATGAGAGTCCTTATGCAAACCCCAGTTTGCACACATGAGCCAATGGAAGGCTGTGTGTGTGTGCGTGTGGTTTTAAAGAAGCCATAAATGTATTCCAAGTTCTATTTTCTCAAGTTTGTCCTATTGCTAATGTCTAATGATCATTTCTAGAATTTGAGAATTACGTATATTCTCAAAGGAACAGAAAATGTCAGGTAGACTTTTAGTCTGCCTAACACAGGATCTCTGATCAAGGCATATGCACACACACACAGATCATACCTAGGCACACATGCATACACAGACACACAGCCACAGTGCTGGAGGCGGTGGGATGTCCTGTCCTTCCTCCCTGCCCTGCCATTCAGGATTCCTGAGGATGAGACTCCAAGTGAGCAGGATTGCCCTGGGTCATAAGTCTGGGATTGACAAGACTCACCTGCACCCAGGTGTGGAACCAGCCCCCTATGCTATCCCACAATCCAGATCACTGCCCTGCCGACCTTGTACAGGCTTCATGTTGGCTCCAGCATTTCACAGACCCCTGTTTTTAGAGCAATACTTATTAGACATTCTTTTCGGCAATTCGGGTCATACCTTCCGCACCTGGATGCACATGGCCACCCTCCACCAAGTGCGTGTAGTTCGGTGGTTGGAGGGTGGAACCCTGAGCCCCACAGATGCTGCCCGGGGGTAGGTCTGGGACACATATTGAGTGGCTCTCTGCAGGGCTGACTTTGATGCCAATGATTGCAAATGAGTTGGGACTCACACTCAGGCTGATGAATGCTGCCAAGATGGAGGAGGCCACGAGCTCTACTCCTGCCAGGCTCGTGGCTGGTGGTGCTGGATCCTAGACTTCCGGCTGTACACCAGTCACTAGCGAGAGATCTGCATCTATGGGCCAGTCAGTGTCAGGGCCACAGATGGAAACTGTGGAGAGATGGTTTACATCCAGCCCTCCTACTGGAAGAGATCATTCCAAATGATTACGTCGTTACAGATTGGGCATCAGGTTTAGCTCTGAAGCTAAGGGCCGTGCAAGTGCTGAGAGACAAACTGGGTCTGAGCACTCCTGGCATCAGAAGTCTCTTCATCCAGGCGGCCACTTCCCACTACCACCGAGAGGAGAGAGGGGCAAGAATGAGCTCTCTGACATCTGGTTCCCGTAGCCAGTGGCTTGCGCCCAGCATGATTCTTCCCCCAGGCACTGAGCAGGGTCCCATGGAAGGCCCCACAGAGACTCTCAGGAGGAGGCTGCAGCCTGCAGTGAGGACGTGGGCTGATGACCGGTTTGAATCTGCATTAAGCTGGCTGGAGCCAAGCAGAGCTGGTCACTGTGGAAGCAGCAAGTGCAGGGGAGAGGTGAGGCTCAGGGAGCCTGAGACCGTGCCTGGGGAGAGGAGTCTGGCCTGCAGGATGTGGTTCCTGGGATGCTCGCGATGCTGAGCCCACATCCCAGGTAGAGGGGCTGGCCGTCACCGGGAAGGAACACCCAGGGAAGAAGAAAAAGGGACCAGGGTTGGTGCATGTCTTCATTGCTGGAAGGCATTCCTGGCAGACCCTCTGTCTCCATAGCTCCTTGTCCTCTGCTCGGCGACAACAGAGCCTGCAAACCCTGGGCCCTTCTGGGGATGACCCATGCCATCCATGGACATGAGCCGAAAAGCTTCACCCCGCCACAGCCACAGCTGATGAGACCAGGAGTTGCCCCGCCCAGAGCAGGCAGATAGTACGGTGGCCTTCATCAGGAGGTTTCTCGTTCACTCACATAAGAAGTACCTACTGTGTGCTGGCTCTACACTAAGTACTAGAGATGCTGATGCTTTTTTTTTTTTTTTAACTGGGGGGGTGGAATTTGGAGAACTCACTGAAGGAAGTGGTTAACAGTGGGTTAAGATGGAAAGAAACGAGGGAGAGGTCTGGAAAGTTGGTGAAAACGAGGGGGATTTCGGCCAGCCAAGGACTTGAGGGGTCAGAACCTTGAGTCCTCAGTAGAGGTCTGGGAGGAAGGGGCAGCTGGTAGTAAATTAGTGTCCTGAGGTTGCTGAGACCAAGGACTGCCAAGGTGGATGAACATGACAGGTGCTGTCCCCTCACAGTCCCTAGGTTGCACATTTGAAAAACTTGCTGTCTGATGTCACCTCTCCTGGGAGGAGCAGGCAAGAGGCCCGGGGAAGTTACATAGGTAAAACCATCTCTGCTTTTGGCACAAGGGGTATGGCCCTGGGGCTGGATGGCCTCAGAGATGCACAAACAGGTGCTAGGTGTGCCTGGGGCACTTGGGCCCTACTTAAGCATGCCTGAATCTCCAGAGGACATTCCCAGAAACTGCAAATGCCCAGAGGACGTTCCCAGAAACTGCAAATGCCCAGGTTCCTCTGTGTGCAGACGCTGAGCCTGAGCCTTCCCCTCACAGGGAGCCTGAGTGGAGCACAGCAGAGGCGTCAGAGGGGCCTGCAGACAGCTGGGCCTTGGGTTCCTGGTCTAAGTAGAGGAAAACGGCCTTTGTGTCCTCACCTGGAAGTCTCATTTCTCCTCCTCCTCCTGTCTTTACTCACCTAGAGATATGCCCATGAGCACACACATGAACATATGCACGGACACACACAGGTGCACACACAGGCACAGACACACACGGGCACACACACAGGGATACACGCGGGCAGGACAACGCCAGGGTGCTGTGAGGTGAGCCTGCTGGTTGTGGCACAGTCCTGAGTGGGCGTGACCTCTTCCAAAGAAAACTCATAAAGCTGGTGATTGATTTCATCATTAAAATATCCGGTGGGTTTAACAACCAATTACAAGATCCTTAATAACCAGTTTGCTGAGAATGCGGGTGTGCTCCTGCTTCCCAAGAACTCTAATTATCTCTTCTCCTTGCTTGACTCGAGGCTGGCTGAAGCCTCCACTGTGGGAATCCGAAAATGGAGCTCGGGCTTTGGGCACACAACAAACCTGTGTCTGTTTTTCCCATTAAAACTGATGAGGGCTGCAGTCCTGCGCTGGTGTCCACCCTGAGGAGGGAAGAAGAGCGTGCTAAGGCAGCCGGCAGCCGGGATTGACAGAGCTATGAAGAACAGGACTTTAAGAAGCAAAGGCCCTTGCCAGGTGCATCCCAGCATCTCACGCAGGGTGCAGTCTGGGAGACTTCTTCCTCCCTTGGTATCTCTGTTTCTTCTCCCGCAGTGGGTCTGGAGTTCACCTATCCTGCATGTGAGGCAGCTCGGGGCGAAACAGTGCAGGGTTTCCGGTTGGTTCTGCTCCAAGGAAAGTACCTGCTTGTCTTATTAACAAAAGTGGGCCCCAGTGGGTAGGAGTCCTCCCAGAGGAGGACAGACACCAGTGCGCCTGATACCATTGAGGTGGGTCCTGAGTGTGGAGCCCTGGGGAGGTGGCATCCGGGCAGCCATTCCCTGGAGGGTCTGGCTGGGGGACACACGTGGAGAGAGCATGCTCCTGCCATCATCAGATACAGGTGGATGGGGTCAGAACCTGTAAAGGCAGATTTCCTAAACACGAGAGGACAAGGGGTCCTGCAGGGGCCTGCCACATGCTTGGTGCTGTGTTGTCCAGCCCAGGCTTGCCTGAAGGTCAGAGGAGGGTGAGTCCAAGGACACAGGACAGTGTTCAGAGCAGGGCAGCCTGGCTTGTGTCCCCATGATGTATTCCGTACTATTTAATCACGGCAAGCAAGGAAAACGTTTAGCTTCAGTCCTGGCACACAGGACACCCTCCTGTTGGAAGCCATGGCTCACTCCCCTTGAAGCAAGATAAGAAGGTGTCAGGATGTTTGTCCCAAGGTCGTGTGTTTAGCGAGCCCTTCATAGGGGAAAGGGCCTGTGTGTATCCCCGTGTGCACCTGTGCGTGTCTGTGCCTGTGTGTGCACCTGTGTGTGTCCATGCATATGTCCATGTGTGTGCTCGTGTGGAAGTCTCTAGGTGAATAAACCTACATCTTGGCAGGCTCATCAATGGGTAGGAGGCTAGAGGCCACAGTGACAACCCACAGCTACCTTTCCCAGAAGGATGGGACTCTCACACTGAGGCCTGAGCAGGGGCCCTGTCCTGGCACCCTTATAAAAATGCTTGAAGTTTGATTGGGGTTTGCAATTATTGTGAGCTTCATGGAGCAACACCTCCACCGAGCTCACACTGCCTGCCCATGGCCTGTGTGCACAGTGGTCTGGCTGTTCCTGGGGTTGGCATGGCATTCAGCAACAGGAAGGCTAGCTGGAGTTTGCCCTGTATATTCAAATCGGCAAAGTCTTAGCTACACATCAGATGTCATTTACGTGCCAAGCTTGAGTTTCAGAACCAGTTAATTTTGTCAGATGTCCTTGAAAGTATTTTTTGAATCAGAAAAGTATATGTTTTTATTGGTTTGCATAACTGAAAACAGGTTAAGAAATTCCCTCGTGTTTGCCAAAAACAAAACAAAACTCTAACACCTCTCCTTTAATATGGAGTCTGGAAAACGTGTGATTTCTGGAAAACCATCATGTGATAATTTAATAAACCTGGAGACTGTTTTTAAATTTTTATTGAAGCTCACTAATAACAGATGGTAAAAGCTACAGCCCGACAGCCTTTTACATCCACATTAGGAAAATGAACTCGCAAATCTATCAGTTAAATCACTGTCGCCACTTCTGTTTTAAAGGGCAATGATTTCTTACCATGAGATCCCAGGTCTTGACCTGGGTCAGAATTAGAGTGCAGGATATTTGCTTTTTGTGAGAGATGAGTCCGGAGGTAATTACACGCATGTGTTTCTTTCTCCCTGCGCTTGTTCACATGTGTGTCTTGGGGTTCTCTCGTGTCCATCCGGAGTGTGGAGCGCTAAGGAGATTTTTGGCAGGGGTCGGAAGGACCAGCACATGAGGTATAAAGAGGTAAAGAAGCTTGACCTGATTCTAAACCCATACTTTATGGTCAAGATTCTTTCTTATTAAGGCAAACTTTGTATTATAAATAACACATACACAGAAAACATGCCCACATCCTGAGGGTGCAGCACAGTGAATTTTTCAAGCAAAATCACAGTGATCAAGGACATTACAGGCACCCGGAAGCCTTCATCCAGCCCCTTCCGGTCATTAGGCCCCCTCCCCCCAAAGGGAATCAGGATGCCACCAAGGGCCAGCCCTGCCTGATGGTGAACTGACATCAACGCCTGAGTCTGGCTCTTTCCGTGGTGTTGGGTGTGGCTGCAGTGACTTATTTCGATGGCTGCGTCGTATGCCATTGCAAGAGCATACTCCGACGTATTTAAGTGGTGTGCTGGCAACAGTCCAGTTCTGTTCAATCTGGGCAGTTACAGGGAGTGTTGCCATAGGTGTTCTTCTCTGCCTTGTGTGATATGTCAGCCTTTCCGTTGAATTATACTGTGACATGGAATCGCTGGGTCATAGACAGGGCACACTTAGCTTTCGTAGATTCTACCAGTTTTCCAAAATGGCTAAGCTGATTCACAAGCCCCGCACCTCATGGATCCACAGCCTTTTTGCGGCGAAATGTGATGTGCAGGAGTTTAACTTACGGTGCCGGCGACCTGAACCTGAGTTCACAGGCCCTGGTGGAAGTGCAGACTTTTCAAGCATTAATTCTCATTGACTTAGAGAATTCGCTGTCTCTGGGGAGCAGGTGCTTTCTGTGGCCTTCCCTGCACAGTGGGATTTAGAGAATTTCTGTGCTTTCCCCCAAGGGGCGTGCATCAGCCATAAAACAGCAAATCCTACCTCCTGGGCCTTGAGGCCCTTCCCCCACCAGCACCGCACCAATCCCCGTATTCTGGTATGACCGCTTCTTCCCTGAGAGCTGGGGCCGCAGCTCACCTCTGCATGTGCAGGAAGCAGAGCGGATCACAGAGAAACTTGTTCCTGCCTCTGGGACCCTCCCAGGTTCATGCAGCCGTGGAGGACAAGTCTGGGGGCCTGCAGGACACTGGGCGGCTGCCAGGGCAGTCTGCGCCTCCGCACACAGCCTTTGTGCCCCAGCACCCAGAGCTCAGACGCCCTGTCCACTGGCCAGGACTATCCCAGGTAAGGACTACCCCAGGCAGCTCCTGGAGTAGAAGGCTGGGGCGCCAGAGCACGATGGAGTCGACACTGGGGCCTGACCTGAGCGTGTTTGCTCCTGACACTCTGACCCCACTCTTGTCTGTGCCCCGATATCTGACCATGTCCCGTCCTGGCATTCTCGGGCATCCTCTCCTCCACCTCATTTATAAATGAATTCATTTTATAAATGAATAAAAACGTAACAAATATAGTATTGATGGCTGGAAGTAAACTGCAAAACACTGTGAATCGAAGGATTTCGTGTAACATGAACGTGGCAAACATAGACACGTGCTCACTCACATACCTGCACACACACCGTGCCGATCCCAGAGGGAGAATCGTGCAGTTTTTCCAGATGGAAAAAAATGAGATGAGTAGTTTCTCTGTTTAATTACAGCACCACAAGAAGGGTTACCTCCTTCACATCTCACCCGGGTTTTAAAATAAGTTCTCTACTTTTGACTTCAGTTTTGAAATTAGAAATGATTTTACAAGGAGTGAATGGGTCTCTTTAGAGAAATTATTTCTGCAATCCGCTTTGATTTGCCTTCTTTATATACTCAAAAAGAGCAAAAATCTAAAAATCAGAGCTGTCCTTCCAATCGTCAGGTATTTCAGGGGGTATTTTCCGCTTCTCAGTGAGAGTGTGCGCTGAGGCAGGCCGGGTCCAGGCAGCCAGCAGCCAGCACTCAGGGAAGAGTGAACCCGCCAGTGCGCTGAGGACAGCGTTGCTCTCCGTGGGATTTGCGGGAAGCCCCTGCTTTCTAGTGGCCTGTGCCTGCCTTTCAATCACCATTCCCATATTTAATATGAGGTTTTTAAAATATTTTCCTTGTTTTCAAGTATGATTTACAAAAGGGTAAAAGGGCTACTTTCCATTCTTCTTTTTATCTCTAGAAGTTGTATGGAAATGAAAAACAGCATTAGCTAAGGAGGGAAAGTTGTTGACTCCGGGTTCTGAGAAACCAGTTGACTCAGATTCCATCACCCTTCTTCATTACAAAGCGGTCTCAGTGGTGACATTTGCTCCTGTCGAAGTCTTTGTGAGTCACTGCACACTTTCAGGCACTGCTCCATGCACACTCACCTTTATTTTCTGTGTCATCTATTCTTTTTCTGATCCTCAGTACATACACACACACACATATGCACACACACACATACACACACACACACACATTCTAATCACGACTGAAATGAGCCCCAAGTTCTCAACCACTGATTACATTTTTAAAAATATTCACAACAATAAATATTCAGCCCCCAAAATTTGAGAAATTCAGGAGAACGTCTCTCTTTTCAATAATTCTCCTGAATATCACACTGCAGTTGGGCATGTTAAAAAAAAAAAATAGAAAATCCAGGTGTTTGTGAGGGCACACACCTCCAAAGAACAGATAAAATGCCCAACACCTGTTAAACCAATTAGCCAACTTACTATATATATTTTCTCTTAAAAAATTAATTAAAAAATACAAAGTACATTCTAGTCATATAGTTACATGTTATGGTGTTACATATTTTTTACTTTGTGCATTGCATGTAGCAAGGTATGATATATGTTATGTTAAATTATAAATTGTAACTATATTTATAACTGTAGAATATACATTTATCATTACATATTATAACAATGTAAGCATAACATCATAATTTAATAAGTGGAAATGATAGTGTCCTTGATCACGGAGAGTAGAAGCAGGTTTCTTATAGCATCGTTCTTGGTTTCCCTTCAACATGTGTATAATACTTGTCAAGATGGGGATACTTAAATGCAGTCAACGCTCCAGCAAATTCTGGAGTGAAAGAGGCATCTCAAGTGGGAGTCTGTGTGGTCAACTTATTCAATTTAATTTAAACTTAAGTGTAAATAGTTTAAGGCGATAGCCCATTACTGCTCGCATCTGAATTCACATTGCACCCCTGGTTGGAACAGAATCCAAACAAACAAACAAAAAACTCATCTAGACATCTGAAGTCTCCACTCTATTGGTGAGTGACAGATCTAGAAGACAGGTCTGAAAAGGAACTTTCTCCTTATATTCCAAACCTTGATTTTTTGCATCTGCCCACAAACCCATCTGATCTATGAGCTCTTACTTGTGGGGACAAAGACATGTATGTGACCTACAGAGATATTTATGGTCAGCTCCAGAGAAGCAAGGCATGTACCCTGCCTACTGGACACTGATCTGTTTGTGGAATTACCCGAGAATGAACTGAAACAGGGCCACTGGCCTCTTTCTGAAATAACCTTTATGTCCAAATAAGGAAAAAAATATGTGACTGGCAAAATTGGTATGCATCTGGTTTTACTTACATGGTAGCCTGAATGGACCTGAAAAAACCAAACCATAGCCCTATTGCCACTACATTCAATTGGGCAATTTCCTGGTCATCCATTTTTTTGTTTTCTTTGCCCAAGAAAACAATGCCCTATCTCCCAGGCTGCAGTAGCGCAATCTCGGCTCATTGCAACCTCCGCCTCCCCAGTTCGAGCGATTTTCCTGCCCCAGCCTCCAGAGTAACTGGGATTATAGGTACGTGTTGCCATGTCCAGCTAATTTTTTGTATTTTTAGTAGAGACAGGGGTTCACCATGTTGGCCAGGCTGGTCTCGAACTCCTGACCTCGCGATCCGCCCGCCTCGACCTCCCAAAGTGCTGGGATTACAGGCGTGAGTCATTGCAACCGGCCGGTTATGCATATTTTTGAGGTTACTTCAATTAATGAAGAAAAAACTTGCTTCTCCGCTGATACTGGTCTATTCAGAACATATCTGGATCTAGAAACCTATGCAGAAAAGTATCTCTGCTTCAGGAACAATTAAAGGATATAACCATACTTCTTCTCTTAGATTCCCTCTGCGTAAGATACAGTTGCCAATTAAGAAATCCACACTGAGAAATTAGGGAAATGTCACAGTGTTTCAAACCATGACACATGGTATGTTTTCAGAGTTATTTCTTGCTCCTCCAAGTCTAAAAGAAGCAAGGACTCCTTCAAGGATCTAGTGCCAGCCACAAGGCCACCTGCTCCGTGCAGAATTTGTCGGAGGGGAACAATGTGCTGTGGAGGTTTCAGGCACTAAAGCAAGACTGGGAATTGACGTGAGGCCTGATCCTGGAATGGCTTGTCTGAGTCAGTAAATGAACTGTCGATCCACATAAAGTTAAAAAGAATTCTGGAGGAAAAAACACGCTCATTTGAGAAGCAATCAGTGGATTTCAGGCTGACCAATCAGTGGTTAAAACAAGTGACTGGTTGAACTGCTGATGGATTTATTACCATAGTCCTCACTCAGGACATGCCACAGTCTGTGGAGACTAATCGGTTTGCTCATTTTCAATAAATGCATTTTTCTCACATGATAAAGCTAAGTCACTCATCCATTCATGTTCATTCATTAAAAAAAATTTAGTCAAACTTTGAATAACCTGCAGAAAATGTAAGATCTGCCACCAGTGGTTGGAATAGGAGAAATATAAAGGAATTTGGAAGGTTTCTGATGGGAAGAAATTTGAAACTTAATTAGAAATATAAAAAAAGAAAAATTGAGAATATAAGCAAGTTAAAGATATCTATCCTGTTTAGCATCTCCCCCTCTCTAAGCAGGAAACTTAGTCTATCTTTTTCACTGATCTATCCCTCATTCCTAGAATAGTGCTGTGTACATAGTAAGTTCTTAATAAATATTTGTTGAATACATGAATGAACAAACACCTGTACTCAAAATATGCACAGGACTGGGTAATGTTGAAGAGGTAAAAATCTAAGCCCACAATCTTATGGACAGGATAAAATTAATGGATTTTTTTTTTTTTTTTTTTGAGTCGGAGTCTCACTCTGTCACCCAGGCTGAAGTGCAGTGGCATGATCTTGGCTCACTGCAAGCTCCGTCTCCCAGGTTCACGCCATTCTCCTGCCTCAGTTTCCCAAGTAGCTGGGACTACAGGTGCCCGCCACCACACCCAGCTAATTTTGTTTTCCTATTTTAAGTAGACATGGGGTTTCACTATGTTAGTCAGGATGGTCTCGATCTCCTGACCTCATGATCTGCCCACCTCAGCCTCCCAAAGTGCTGGGATTACAGGTATGAGCCACCACACCCGGCCAATTAACAGATTTTTTTTTAGTACCCTCCTTGCTCTCACTTCTGAGTCTCCAAGTGCAGAAGACTGGACTTCATCAATGCAAGGTAACTTTTCATGATTTCCTGGTTTCATCTTCCTTCATCTCTTATGCCAAGAGTCCTTTAAGAGTGGACCTAAGTTTCTAAACTCTAAATAGATGGATGTACTTTTTAAGGTGGAGTGGTTCTTATCTTGGTCCTCACCTGTTCAGGTTGGCCCCTGCTGTACTTCCTTCCTGTCCTCTGGCCTCCGATGAGGTGTGCATGCTCCTGTTGTCTGGCCTTTGAGGGCACATGGGAAATGTGGCTTGGTCCCCCCTTTGCACGCCCCCACAAACCCCGTGCACAGTACTCCGCCCAGGTATGCGAGGCAGTTGTCTCAACAGGACATGGGAAACTCTGAGACCCTGGTGGCAAGTGGGAGGTACAGAGGTTCCCTCATTCTTGGGGCGCCAAACTCTTCTTCAGTTTCCATCACAATCCCTTTCCCTGCAGACCTTGGCCTAGGGAGACGGAACATAGGCCCCCTCCTCAGAAGACCCATCAGGAACTTTCTAGATTCCCTTTGGATTCTATCTTTCAATCATTTAGGATTTGTACCCTGTTCCAGGGAAAGATCCTTAGGGTCTTCTATTCTTCACATTCTATGTGTGTTCCCATACTTTCTTGCAATAAAATACCCTTTCTTTCAAAACTCAAGTTTTTGCCCGGAGTTTACAAAACCTGTTTAGGCCACAAGAGCCCAGCATTGACATCTCTGTGTGTTCCTCTTTTGTGCCTCTCACTGAGGCAGACCACAGAAACTTCCCACCCTGGCTTGAGGGGTCTGCGAAAGTCCTGGGAACCCAAGGGAGAAAAGATGTCCCTGGTTAATTCCTCAAAACGATGCCTGGTTAGAGGTTAAGCCAGGTGGTCATGAATGCGGCCAGTAACTCATACTTGAGGATGCTTCTAGAAAAATGTGTTTTGAGCTGGGTCTACTGACAAGGAAAAAAGCTTGCTGGGCAGACAGATGTTCCCCAAAGTGTGGTTAGAGGGAGTGGCAAGAGTGCATGCATGTGAGTGTGTATAGGCATATGTGTGTGGGCATCTGCATATGTCCATGGTGGGGGACCCTGAGGAGCCAGAGTGAGAATATACAAAGGAGAGCCCAGAAGAAGGTTCCTGCAGAATGAGGATGGTAAGTTACAGAAAAGATAGTTGGTTGATGATGATGATGTTTGAATTAGCTCCTCCAATAATCAGTTTTGTCTACTGAGTCATTTGTGCTATCCAGTGATTTAATCAAACACTAATCTAGGTGTTGCTGTGGAGGCGGTTTACAGATGACTTTTAGTAAATGCTGCTTGATTATCTGTGTGAGCCTGACCTAATCACATGAAAGACCTTAAGGGCAGAAGTGAGGTTTCTGTGAAGAAGACTTTCCACTTGTAGACAGCAGCATCAGCTCCCGCCAGAGTGTTTCCAGCCAACTGCCAGCTCTACAGATTTCAGACTTCCCTGGCTATGCTCCACAATGGGATGAATGAGCTGATTCTTTGCAATAAATATCTCTGTCTATCCCTAGCTCTATCTCTGTATCTATCTCATCTCTATCATTGCCTCTACCTCTGCAGCTACATCTATGTCTATATGTTTCCTATCGGTTCTGTTTCTTTGTTGAAATCAAAGCTCATGCAGATTTTGGCATGGGGAGTGGTTCTACAGGGATAGAACCTTAAGGATGAGTTTTCTGGGTTTTCTTAATTGGTTCTGGGGTTTCTAAACTCGGCTCTTTACTCTGGTTTGATTTAAAGGCATGAATGATTCTATTTCTGGTAGTGAAGAGATCATTGATAGTTATGGTGTAATGTTGAAATAGAGATATGCAAAATATCACCATTAAATACTTTTAATCAAGTGCTTCTAAGAGGCAATGTTCTGATTGGTTGTGTATAGGAAACCTTAGAACATTTTAGTCAAACTGAGAGGTTTGATGAGGTTGGCTGGTTGCTCTAAACTATGCTGGAAAAAGTGGGGAATGAAAATAATGAGCTTAGCTTTGCATAGGTGACCTGAAAGTTTCTACATCTTCCCTGGAAGAAATCTTTATCTCCTGTAGCTATAGCTGCTGAGATTTCTAAGAATATAACTCAGAGGCTCAGTGTGAGTTGCTGAAATATAACCCAATTTGAATTCCCAACTAGGAAGTGTGTCTAGTGTCAGAGTGAGAGTGTTAATCAGGAAGAAATGGGGTCATAAAAATGGAATGAGGATATATGAGAAGATTCTGATGAAGCTAGAGACATTGAACCCCTAAATTCTGAGGAATCTTCTTTGCCCGTAAAAACAACTGTTCCACCCTTGTCTGAGGAGATTAACCCTGCTTTCCACAAGGAAGCTTCAGTGGCCTTCCCTGAGGTCATTGCCTTGCTTAATCTTCCTTATTCTTTTTAGAGCCTATACCCACCACACCTCTTTTCTTATAGACAAATAACTTGACTAAGGTCTCAGCAGGATCCAAAGTGTAAGGTTAGGGTACAAAATGTGACCACTTCCAAAAATGGCATTTTTTTTTCTCATTTATACATATACCCAGAGGAAAAGACAAGAAGTTCAGGGGACAGTGTGACCATAGAGGCAGAGATTGGAGTGATCCAGCCCCAAGCCAAGGGATGCCTGCAGTCACCAGGAACTGGGAGAGATGAGGAAGGAGCCTCCTCGAGAGCCTTCTGAGGGGGCATGACCCTGTCAACATCTTGATTTTGGACTTCTGACTTCCGAGACTGGGGGATAACAAATGCCTGTTATGTTAAACCTCCCAGTTTGTGGCAGTTTGTAACGGCAGCCCATGGAGGCTAGAACAGTCCCAACCGACCTCAACAACTCCATCATACAGGCATATTTAGGCACCTTGGTCCTACTGTCTGGGGACATTCATTCAGCCCACTGTAAATTTCTGACCAGTGATTTGGTCGTAGTCTGAATATGTGTGTTGCAGGAAACCATTCTAGGGCTCAGGAGACCTGCAATCTCAGTTTGCCACTTAGGTAGCCTTCTGGCCATAAACAAGACATTCAGCTTCTCTCATCTACAAAATAAAGGGAAAGATACTTATGCCCCCAAAGGAGCTAAACGTACACCTTTGAAGCACCTGGCTTGATGCTGGATCTGGAGAATGTGTTTGGCCACTGCTCTCCCGTCTGCAGAGCCCGCACAGTTCCTTGCTACAGCCAAGGTCACATGGTCTTATCATGGGTCTGACACCACTCCCCTTATCGCCTTTACCTACTAAATTCACTTTTATTTTTAACTATGCCCTGGCTTAGATAATTAAACTTCCGTATTCAGTTTTGGGAAAGAAATGTTCATAAAAACTCTCTAAAAAGGGCAAAGCTTCATGAGGGCTGATAGTCCCTATTTGGATGACTGTGCTACACCCACCTCACCTGTTGTTTTGATTTAAGGCTTAATGCCAGAACAATTTGAATTCCAATTTCCGTTTAATAGCTTATTAAGAATATAGGTGCACTTATTTTACCTGCTTAAGCTTCAGTGTCTACATATATAAACTGGGAGCATTAATTGTACATACTTTCTAAGTTAGTGTGGTTATGAAATCACACACGTCAAACACTGAACACACCGCAGCACTATCGTGTTAGTTACTGTTGTCTCTATTGGAAAGTAGGGGATTTCTAAAAATTCAGGCAACCTCGTTTCACTCTTACAGTGTAAAAATTGTTTTACTTGAATGATGGAAACTTACATTTTTATTCTTTCATTGAGGCTTTTGTCATTATTCTTTTATTCTCTTTGATAACTTTTCAGAAATTGTGTTAAAATACATAACACTCTATGAATTTAACCATTTTTAAGTGCACAGTTCTATGGCATTACATACATTCACATTATCATGCAACCATTGCCACCATTTATTTCATCCCAAACTAAAACTCTGTCTCCATTAAATACTAATTCCCCATCCTTTTCTTCCCCACAGTCCCTGGTAACCTCTAATCCTCTTTCTCTGTGAATGTTCCTATTCTAGATATTTCATCTAAATGGAATTATATATTTGTGCTTTTCTGTCTGGCTTATATCATTTAGTAATATCTTCAAGGTTTATCCGGGTTGTAACATGTGCCCATCTCCTTCCTTTTTGAGGCTGAGTAATATCCCATTGTATGGACAGACCATGTTTTGTTTATTTATTCATCTGATGATGGACTCTTCAGTTGTATCCATCTTTGGCTATTGCAAATAACGCTGCTAAACCCATTGGTGTACAAATGTCTATTTGAGACCTGCCTCTTCACACTTTGGGGTATTTACTTAGAAGTGAAATTGCTTGATCACACCGTAATCCTAAGTTTATGTTTTTGAGGAGTTACCATATCATTTTCTCTCTTTGATAATTTTTCTTATTTTAATAATTTTTTAGATTGTTCAAAACCTTGCAGTTCTTGGGGTCACTTTTTGGCTTGTTTTTGCTTCGCATGCTATTTTTTTCCTGGTTTTGTTTCCCTTTGGCTTGTTTTCAGCATCAATATGTGTTCAGCCCAGTGCAGGTCCCCACAGAGGAGCACTACGTGAGCTTCTCTGATGTCTGCAGCTGGCTCAGCTCTGGATACACAAGTTCACGGGGAATAAAAGTGCTGACCCCACGTAGTTTTGTGGGACAGGCTTGGGGTTTACTTGGTTTTAAGAGACTTTTTTTTTTTTAAACAATTCCTAGGTAAATATCATGCCACCTTCGATTTTTTTTTTTTTCTGAATCAGTGGGTCTGTTTTCTCATGTGGTAACACTTGATGAGTTATGCATTAATGTGGGAGTTTCAGTATCAGATCCTTGTCTTAATTGGGACTGAGGCCAGAGCACCTTGGTCTGTGAAAGCCCAGCCTCTGACTTGTGATATCTGCGCCAGATAACCTGGGCACTGCAGTGGAAGTTCATAGATTTAGCCTAAACTCAATTTTTACATTTCTTTTTTATTTTAAATTCCCTTCCTAGTAAAGATGTTTCATTTGAGCTCAGAGATTTATGTGTATGTTAAGCTTTATATTTTGAAAGAATTATAAATTCAAAGGAAGTTATAAAAGTAATAGAGAGATGTCCTGTCTACCTGGTTTTCCCCAAATGTATTTTTAGCTATGAATTTTTATTTTTGAAAATTCTTGTATTTTTATTTTTTAATGGCTTAAACAAATTAGAAGTTTATTTCTCTTCCAGGTAAGGTCCAGAAGTGAGCAGTTGGAATGGTGTGGCACTTCTATTCCACTAGGTATTCAGGAATCTACACTTCTGTTTGCTCACAATGATCCTCATGGTGCAAGATAGTGCCTAGAGCTCCAGCCATCACAACTGTATTCCAGGAATTACCTATGAATTTTTAACAATTATATTTTGTTAACTGTTTCTGTGTATTTGGAGCAGGAGAATCAGGTATATTCACTCAGTCTTCTCTGTTGCCAAAGTCTGAATCCTCCTTTCAAATTCTCCCGAGAAGCTTTCTGATCATGACTTGTTATATAGGTTTTCATCCTTTAGTGTGCCACTCTGGAGGGTGTGTGTGAGCGCACCTGCACATGTGTATTCCTACATGCCCAAGTATTGTCCAGGTTCTCCCAGGGCAACACTGGCACTTCCTACATTTCCGTGACCTGGTGTGATGGGGAGGTTCTCGTGCCCGCTTGCTGATAGAGGCATGGAAGAAGAGGGACTCTCTCAGATAGCTGAGCCCAGCACAGTGCAGGCGGCATCACCAGGTCTCCTAAATCCAGGCCGGCAATTCTAGTTTTCAAGTGAACACAATAAGGTAATTTTGACTATTTGGTTTACAAGAGGATGGGCAGGGGAGTTAAATTTAAGGAAAGGAAAAGGGTCTCACACTTTTTATTTTGAAAAAAAGCAAGCCCTCATTTTCGGGGGTAGTGTACAAATAGATAGCTATGACTCGCTACACAGCTTACGTTCTTTTAAAAACCTACAGTCTTTAGGTGAGTATCTAGAAAACTTGACATTCTCCTGTCATTCTAACCTTGATCAACGTGTGAAAACCTAACTTGCATTGGAGATGAAACCTCCAACCACGGTCCAAGGTAACTCCTGAGATGGCTCCTCCAGGAGCTGGCCTCCTCTCTGATGGGCCAGAGCAGACCCTTTCCCCATAAACAATGCTCCCATGGGCCCTGCATGGGCTCCACTCAAAAGTGGCACAGCTTTTCCTAGGGACACCCCTCCAGGTGGCCATGGGGAGGCACTCCTCCTGGGGTTTCTGAGCTGGGCTGCAGGGATAGTGTAATGCAAAGGGCTTCTTGGAGGAGGGCGCCCTGGAGATGCTGAGATGCCTGTAGCACACTGGCATGCGTCAAACACTCTATTTGTTGATTATTTTTTCCATATGATGACTCTGAACTATTCTGACATAGTGCATTGGAACCAAACCAAATCAAATCTAAACCAATCCAATCAAAAGAACTTGCTTAACCTCAGGCTTAGCTTGTGATCTTTTAGTTGAAAAGAAATCACAGTTCTCACAAGTATGGTACCATTTGCCTAAAAAGTTACTGTGGTGCTTAGTTAACATTATCTTTATCT
Organism: Chlorocebus sabaeus; assembly: GCF_047675955.1. Taxonomy (NCBI): domain Eukaryota; kingdom Metazoa; phylum Chordata; class Mammalia; order Primates; family Cercopithecidae; genus Chlorocebus; species Chlorocebus sabaeus. Next base: position 91,003,434 of record NC_132907.1, on the reverse strand, counting down.
GATGTATACCACCTTCTGGGTTTTTTATATATATATATTTTTTTTATATATAAATAATATTTATATAAATAAATATAATGTTTATACATATAAATAAATATCTATAATATTTATAGATAATAAATATATGTAATATTTATAGATAACAAATATATGTAATATTTATAGATAATAAATATATATAATATTTATATATACACACACACATATATGTATATGTATTCATTGTGCCATGACCTGGCATTTTCACGTTTCTTTGACCAAGTGTTCAGAATTTGCTTGACTCTAACTTGCAGAGTTCCTTAGGCGATGACCTTTCATGGAACTTCTATGACAGTAAATAAACTACTAACTGAAGGAAAATGTTATAATTAATATGTCTATTTGCTGCATTGTATATGGATTAATGATAAAAACACTTAAGTAATCGACCGTCAGAGCCATATATTTGAGAACACTCAAATAATTAACTCTATTTTCCTATGTAATTTTTTTATAAATCTAGTTTTAAACTATGTTGTAAAAATAGGAAACTTGGCTTAAATATATATATATATCATATTGTTTCAGGATTTTGTCAGTGTTGAAAGCGCCGATGTTCATGTTGGTATTTATATACATTATTTAAATTTTGTCTCAAGTCATTTTGAAATTTTAAATAAAACTGCTATAATTTCTAAAAAAAACAAAAAAAAAAACAAACAAAAACCCTGTGCTTTTTACATGGTGAACTTCCAAGCTTTGTCTGTAGAGTGCTGCTGAAAAAAAAAAAAAGATCCAGAGGGGGAAAATGCGTAGCAGGGCTGAGTGCACGCAGGCACACACCCCAGGGCACAGCGCTGCTGCTGTGCACATTCGCAGGTGTGGTGCTAAACAAAAAGACAGACCCAGTGACGACGAGCCCCCGCCCTGGTGCCCTGGCAAAGGAAGCCACAGTTTCCCCATTTCACATTAACTGGGACCCGTTATCGGGATGTGACCTTTGCCAGAAGCAGAAAGTGCTGATTCCTGCACAACCGGTAAGTGATGAGAAGGTGGAATCTCCCGTCTGCCAATGACAGTGGTGATTGCCATGTAAGGAAGTTAATGTTTTGTGGAATTTACAACCCGATAGTAATGGTTTCTCCTCCAGCACTCTTTTCTTACTTTGTTTTCACCCCGATTTTTTTTTTTAACAACAAAGGAAACCGGACAATATGTGAAGCCTCATTAATTCTCTTTAGTTTTGATTTTTCTCTTCTTTTTTTTCCCCTTCCTTCTGGAGGTTAAGCAAGAGGCTTGTCATGAGGCCTTTCCATAAACTCTGGTTCATGGGAGGGTGAAAGTCACAGCCTCGCCTGGAAGCTGCATGGGGTACAGGGCCCGCTTTCAATCTCCCCAGCCCTTTAACTGCCGGCAGTTTTATGGCCCTCTGGATCACCAATTACACAACCAGGAACAATGGACCTACCACTTAAATGACTAGGCCTCAAATTTGCCTTGATTTGCCAATGTGTGTCATAGCAACACTTTCTTTGCACGTCGGGAGAGCCTAATTGCAGGAATGAAGATGGATCAGGACCTGAGAAAGGCTGCTCCCGGGAACAATATGCTCAGCCCCTCTGTCCCGTAGGCCTGACTGCATTCTCCTGACCCCAGGCTGCCCTGCTAGCACTCCCCCTGACCTGAGGCTGCTGAAAGGAAACTGTCTGTGTCTTCGGGAACTTTCGTGTCCTGCAGAAAGTGTGTGGTGGGGTGGGGGGGTTGGGGGGCTGAGTTCAGGGGCTCTGGAGTCTAGGAAAAATGAATTGTAGGATGGGACTCAGACAAGACACAAGCCTCAGGATGCCAGGATGTGTCCTGGTCTCTGTTTTTATCTCGTAACTGTGGTACAAATCTGAGCGCCTTCACACTCTTGCCCCACTCAGGGCCCAGGGGAAGCCCTCTGCCTTCTGCCCTAGGCACACGTTAGTCCCGCGGGGAAGTAGCTCTGCATCTGTACCCACTTTGAAAAAAAACTGTAAGAATAATAAGGAGTGGTAAAAGTTGAGGATAACTGAAATATTTCAACATTGAAGAGGCTGATTCTGGCAGAAAATAAATGAGAAAAACACCATTTATTTAATAAGCATCTTTTCTATACAACGTTGTTGTTTATCATTCCTTTGTCCAGTGTTGGGGATTGACGACGGAAGTATTACCTCTGTTCTCTTTTTTCCCACACTGCATAGATGTTGCTTCAGAAATGATGGTAAGTGTAGCCCACCGCCACCTCCCTCACCACCTGCTGGAGTCCACCCCCAGCCACACCGGCTTTCAGGACAGGAATTCGGTGTAAAAAAGAAACACCACCTTAAAGAAACCAACGAGAGCAGAGAAGACAGACTTGCCTAAGGTTGTGGAACTTCTGGAACTGGTCTATGCTGGTTTCCTAGGCCTGCACAAACTTATTACTGTAAACTGGGTGACCTAAAGCAACAGAAATGTACTCTCACAGTCCTGGGGGCCAGAAGTCTGAAATGAAGGTGTCTTAGGGCCAAGGTCTCTCTGGAGGGCCCAGGGGAGGACCCTTTCTGGCCTCCTCCAGGTCCCCCTGGGGGTCGCCAGCTCTCCTGGGCGGCCTTTCTCTCACGGAAGCATCAGTCTTTTGCTGCCTCTGCTGTTTCTCCCCGTGTGTACCTGTTGCGTTTCTGTCTTCTCTTTGTAGGAACACCAGCCATGGCCTTAGGGACCACCTTAATCCAGTGTGGCCTCAGCTCAGCTAATGGCATCTGCAAAGACCCAACTTCCAATGAGGCCACATTCACAAGGTACCAGGGGTTAGAGCTTGAACACATACTTCTGAGAAACACAATCCGACCCACCAGAGGCCTTGATCAACATGCCATCTACAGGGTGGGCCCAGAAGATAAGACTTTGACTTATCTAGAGGGGTCTTCAATTCCAGGAGCCCACACATCCTGTGGCTTCAGGGTCTGCAGTATGAGCTCCTCACCCCACGGACAGCCTCCTCTATGTTGGAAGACACCCCCGAGCCTCCAGGATGCTTCATAAAGAAGAACAGGGCCTACGATGTATGTGCAGGGAGAGGCCCTCATCTCCATTCCTTAACCCCAGAAGCATCCATTAGGAGCGATCCCTGCTGTGTCCCTGAACCCCATATTCTAAAACCCATGATCAAGGCTAAAACAACGACAATCACATGTAAAGACTGCTAACAAGACTTATTTCCTTCTTCATCTAATTTTTCACTGATGGTTTAAATCACTGTTCTTAACACAAAACCCTCCTTTGAGTGTTAGAGCATGTGTAAAAGGTGCAGCCTTAGTGAGGACAGACCATCCCATAGCATCTTTCCCTTTAAGAAATAAAGGAAAAAATACCTTGACCAAGGTCAGAGTCAGTTAACCCCAGTTTCCATCCTAATGAGCACGTTTGGGGATAAACTTGGTCCTTCAGAAATAGGATCGTTCTGCTGGACCAGGTGGCTCATGCCTGTAATCCCAGCACTCTAGGAAGCTGAGCTGAGTGGATCATCTGAGGTCAGGAGATGGAGACCAGCCTGGCTAACATGGCAAAACCCCATCTCTACTAAAAGTGCAAAAATTAGCTGGACGTGGTGGCAGGCGCCTGTAATCCCAGCTACTCAGGAGGCTGAGGCAGCAGAATCGCTTGAACCCGGGAGGTGGAGCTTGCAGTGAGCTGAGATCGTGCCATTGCACTCCAGCCTGGGTGACAGAGTGAGACTGTCTCAAAAAAAAAAAAAAAAAAAAAAAAAAAAAAACAGAAAGAAATAAAAAGAAAGAAAGAAAGAAAGGAAGGAAGGAAGGAAGGAAGGAAGGAAGGAAGGAAGGAAGGAAAGAAAGAAAGGAAGGAAGGAAGGAAGGAAGGAAGGAAGGAAGGAAGGAAGGAAGGAAGGAAGGAAGGAGAGAGAGAGAGAGAGAGAGAAAGAAAGAAAGAAAGAGAAATAGGACCTTTCTGCATATTTCGATGCTCTGGTGACTTCGAGTTATTCTAATAAAATCTTGAGTGTTCTTTACTCTGATAAATATTTTAAACACTGGAAGAAATTTTTAAAAAATAACAAAAATGTGATCTCATTTCCCTTCCAACCCTGGGAAAAAAGTGCTGGTTCCTTCCGGTGCTGTTTGCCAAGGGAAATCTACGCCTTAATTCAGGGCAGCTGTCATCTTCTGCCGTTTCTCCGGGAAGAAGAGTTATTCCGCCTCTCTGGGACTGCACAGCAAGGGAAGAAGGCAGAGGAATATTCTCTGGTCTGACTCCTCAGTGACAGGCCATGTGGTCTGTTGTGAATTTCGCCAAATAGCATTTTCTTATCTTTGGATCTTCTGTATTGGCCAGGGTGAAAACTCTGGATTCCACAGATTTGTCTAATTCTTACCGCAATTCAGGCAGTTGAGAAGATTTTTTTTCAGTTTTTATTTCGTTTGAGCTCTTTTAGAAAGTCTTTTGCCCCAGATTATTTTGATTTCTTGGTCTATCGGCAAAGTGTGAATATAGCACTTGATATATGAATTGTGGGAAGATCTTCAGTTATTCTATTGGGAGAAGGAGCCCAGCCACCCAGACCCACAGTCTCTGGTCCTGTTACCCTCATCTGGTGTGGGGCTGCCAGGGCCTGGGGTGGCTCTTGGACGGCCTTTGCTGCATCTGGTCTTCCTTTACTGAAAGCTGCCTTCACGTGGGGCATGCAGTGTCCTGGCCTTGCTGTCTGCTTTCCTCCAGGTCCAATGGCAGATCAGAGGGTTGTTGGCACTGTGGAGCCATGCCCCCTACTCCCAGCCCTGCCACCTTCAGGGAGGGCTGGGGGCCTCTGACTATCGGCCCTGCCCTGACAGCAAGAGGCCGACACAGGTGGCGGGAAGGGGTGTGAGACGCACAGGCAGGCATGGCCCCCATAGGTCAGCTCTGGCCCCCACGTCGCCACCTATTGACTGTGTACTTTCGGAGCCACACCAGCCCTCTGGGGTCTTCTCCATGATCTCCCAGCATGCCGAACAGTGCCAAAGAGAGCAGGAAAAAGGGACAAGAGGAAGCTTCCAGTTTCTATAAAAATTGCTTTTTGTTAGCCCTGTCTTTTATGCTCACCTCTGTATCTTGCATTTCTCTGCATATCTGTGAGAACTCGTTGAGAGGGAACAGTCTCTGGCCTACTCAGGTGTCTATAATGGGCAACTAATCTAGTCTAGGTTATTTGAAGCTCTGCTAAAATACTTCAAATCTCCAAAGTTACTAGGTTGCTCCCCGACTAATCTAAGTCCCAGAAGGTGAATTCTGGCACCTTCTCAGGATTTAGGGTCCTGTCATAAAAGAGAGTCAACCCTGTGATCAATGGACTTTTGAATCTTATCCAATGACATCCATTTGATGCTTATTATTGACTTCACTGAGAAATACACCAAGCACTGGGGGGGAATACGAATGAACTCTAAAACATGGCACATTGTACAGAATTCACAACTCAACTGTATATTTATGATTTAGATAAGGAGATAAGACTTCAGCAAATAAATCAGTGTGATAAAAAACCAAAATGAGATTTAAACAAACAAACCCGAGTGAGTGGTGTACCCAGTGGTCCAGGAGTCACAGGTGGAGGAGTCAGGACTAATATCTAGAAGGAGTTGGACATTAAGCCAGCAAGTAGGGGTGGCTGGATTTCACTAGTGTTGGGGCAGCCGTCCTTGGGCGCCGTGGGGAGCAGGAATAACCTCCGGGTGTGAGGACAGGCATGGAGCAGCCCTGGCCGCGTTTCCCTGGAGAAGAGTGTGGGTGCAGGGCTGGGGGTGGGCAGGGGACCTGTGCACGCTGCACCAGAATCCCAGGTTTCTCCTGGAGCCACTGCAGGCCGTTGGCTGGACAGCTGTGTGAAGGGGATGCTTTAGAAAGGTTCGTTTGGCGGCGGTGAGCCAGCAGAAGGTCATCTCGACTCTCCTTGGAAAATTGCCGTCCCCAGAGCTGCACTCTGAGCCTGCACGTGTCCCCCAGCATCTGCCGCCCGTTCTTCTCCTGGGTCAGAAGGACGCAGAGCTCTCCCGCAGTGGCCGAGGCTCCCGCAGTGGCAGAGCGGATACATTCATTTGTCTATTTCCAGCACTGCTATCTCAGTGGTATCTGCGCTCACAGAACAAGTGCCCATTGGCTGCCTTGTACGCACACGTGCAGATAAATCTCCCAGCTTATCTCCCCACACACAGGTGCCACATATTCACGAGGCACCAGACCAGAGGCCCTTCTTAATTGCCCGCCATCAGGGTGCTCCCAGGGAGGCTCCCACAGCAAGGATAGCACCTGCCGCCTGCACGTAGAGTCTTCGAATTCTACAGGGGACACTCCTGTCTTAGATCTTCTGGGAGCCTCAGAGTCACCGAGGGCTGGGGAGAGACCATCTGGACCCATAGCAGCTCTGGCTGATCCTTGATCCGGGGTTCTGGCAGAAAATGAGCCTGGCCTGCTTCAGTAGCATGGAGCTGGGGGTCCAGAGAGCTGCCCACTCGCAGGTCCCGCTCCTCGGCTGTGAACACCACTCCAGTTCAAGCGAAGGAAACACACTGGCCAGAGAATAGCCCTTAAAGCTTATTCTCTAAATACTGATGCTTGAAAGCACCACCCCAGGGATGAGAAAAGCACCTTCCAACAGGAGACTTTTGTTTTCAGTGTGGGCTTTGCGGGAGGCTTTGGGGTCCTGCAGATCGAAGAGGACAATGACCGGCCAGGAGCTTTGAGTTTGTGTTTAGGGCAATTATCGTGCAAGAGCAATGCTCTTCTCTGACACCGGTCACCTGGCACCTGCAGCACCATGCCGCTCACCACACCCTGCGGTTCCTGGGCATCTGCAGGCACCTCTGGTTCGAGAGGACCTGGGGGGCTCAGCTCTGCCATGTCTCTGGGAAGAGCCTTCTCCCCACAGGGCTGCAGCAGTGACACTCAGGCCCACAGAGCTTAGTCACTGATACATGGGCAGGTCACTAAGTGGCCCCTGGGGGACACTGGCTGTTACAGGAGGTGTCCTGAGTGTCATAGTGAGATCTCCAGCATCCCATGCTTTTCAGGTTGCATGGAGGGCCTAGGCCCTGGCGTCTGACCTGGGGAAGGTGTCCTAGCTCCTGTGCCCTGCGTAAGCGTTGTGTCCCTTGGCATGCTTGCTGAGAGTTAAAACGCAACACAGGTAGCTACTGCCCACTGCTCTGGGGCTTCCAGCAACACACCTAGAGACTTTGTCTCCTCTTTTCCAGCATTCCCCAACTGACGACATCATCTTGCAAAATGTTGCTTAACCATCCTACGACTTAACTTTACAATTTGTAAAACCCCAATCAGCACCCGCCATGGTTCCACCCCAGCACTCACTGCAGAGGAATCTGTTCCAATGTCTGGATCTGTTGTGGAAGTGCCTTGGCATCTTCACCTCCAGTGGTTTTTGGTCACAGTCTATGGCACACATCTGCAGGTGCAGGAGGAGGGGGAGAAGAGGTTGGGTCTGTGGTGGTGCCTGGCACTTCGCATGTCAGGCTTCGCACAGCCCAGTGGTGCAGCCCACAGGCACTTCAGAGACGTGGAGGGTGAGGCAGGGGGAGCTTCGAGATGGGCCCCAAGATTTGCAGTTCCTGACGTGCAGGCCTAAGTACACCCTTCCCCTGGGGTGTGGTCAGACCTGTGGATTTGGCCTCCATGATGATTAGGTGACTTTGTAGGACGCATTCCTCAGCCAGGGCCGCCGTTAACAACACAGCCGCACAGCCTGGGGCTTGAACGATGGGGATTTGTCGTCTCGCGGTGCTGGAGCTGAAGCCAGAGAGGAGTCAGCGTGGCCATTCCCTCCTGAGGCCTCTCTCCGGGGCAGGTAGGCAGCGTCTTCTCTCTGTGTCCTCTGTGTCTGTGTCCTGACCTCCTCTTCTGAATCTGCTCCAGGCCTCTGTTCGAGCTCCTGGCGGTCGCTGGCAACTCTTGTTGTTCCTGGGCTGGTGGAGGCGTCACGCCAGTCTCTGCCTTCACTGTCACGGTGCGTTCTACCTGTTTGTACGTCTGTCTCCAAATGTGTCCTTTGTATAAGGACAGCAGCCATAGTGGATTAGAACCCACCCCACACGGCCTCAGATAACTGTAATATCCTCTTTAAAGGATCTGTCTCCAAATCCACTCACATTCTGAGGTACTGAGGGTTAGGATTAGGTCAGCATATACATTTCGTGGGGAATATACAATTTAGCCCAGAACATATGACCAAGATGAAGACATTTTACATTTATTATTCAGGTCACAAATCAGTTGAGCTTTGAATCAATTAAAAGGAAAACTGCCTTTGGTGGGCCTGACCTAATCAGGTGAGAACCCTAGAAGAGGGTCTGGGCTCTTCTGAAAAGAAGAGCTTCTTTGCTGGCCTTGAGTAAGCACACAGCCATGTTGTGAGTTGCGTATGGAAGAGGCGGCTTCTAGAGCTGAGGGCCTCAGTCTTGCAGGCACAGGAGGTTGAGTTCCACCAATCCCATCCACGCCTGGGGAGCCTCTTCCTAGCTGAGTTTCCTGGTGGAAATGCAGCTCGGCAGCCACCTTGACTGCAGCCTAGACAAACTCTGGGCAGAAGACCCAGCTAAGCCCTGCTCAGACTGACTCACAGGAGCTGTCAGATCCTAAACCAATGCTGGCGGTAATTACTTCTGCAGAAACAGAAAACTAACTTGGATGGGGAATGCTCTGGGTCCTCAGTCCAGGGGGAGTTTCTTCTCCTGTCTTTTATGATTGCAGAAATGATGGAAATGTTCACATAATGCAAGCTTTCTGTGTTTGTTTGCATTTACTTGTCTAATTTCTAGAAAAATGAAGGCCTTGATTCTAGGAGAGAAAAGCAGAAGAGAAAATGCAATCTCTAAATGCCCTTGGGTAAACGAAGAATTCCTGCATGCATCAGTTTTTTGGGGGAAGCATTTGTCCTGAGCTTTTGGGGTGGTGACTGTGGGCAGCTTTGCCTTTGCGGGCCGGGCTGAGCCTGCGGCCTCCCTGGAGCCTCCCCTTTCCCCTTTGTCTCTCAGGGACACTCACTGTGTTTCCTTTTTGCATTGAGGCCAGGGGGATGCGTGTGTGTTCTGGTGCTTCTCATCCCACGCTGGTTCACTGCTTGATGCTCTGAGGAGTGTGGTGGGTTCACAGGATTTTACGTAGAAAAAAAGTGATTTTCACCACTCGGATGTGGGCTTTCCTTAAGCTCTGTTTTCTCTCAACCTTACTTTCACACATTGTCTCAAATTTTCCTCCCATTTGTCAGTCTCTAAACATGACGGCCTGTGTCTGCTCTGCCCACTCCACAGGCTTGAACTATTGAAGCCTAGGAGAGGCTGTAACAGAGACTCGAGTTGTATGTTTAAGCAGTAAATGTGGTCATCCCTCCCAACCCACTGGTTCTGTGTATACCTGGGCTTCTATTAAACTACCTGTCTCTGAAGGCCTCCATCTTTCTCACCTCACATTATCTCCCAAATGGCCAGCAGCATCTCAGCCAAGGGCCGCCCTAGGAGGTACATGTGCAGGCACCACCTCCTCACCAAGTGCTGACCATGGCCACGGCCATGTCACGCCTCGACCACCCAGGAAGAGCTACAGTGGGCACTGCAGACACAAACAATTCCAATGGGAACACCCCTTTCAAAGACACAACGACCTGTCCAGAGCCCACCCCTCCCTCTCTGGGCTCTGACACTCCCAGCCATTACCTGCCTGGCCCCACTCAGCTCTAGATCAGGTAGCATATGATTCAGGGCAGCCCCACTCAGCCCACTGAGATGGTTCGCACTAGCCAGCACTAAGCCTGCCCTTCCCACGCCCCCCCACCTCACCCCGCTCCTGCTCCCTCCTGGCCCACCCTGGTGCTTCCCCTGTGGCCTCTCACGGTGTGCTGTGCCCCATTGCCAGGGATCTGGGAGTGTAAAGTCTTCCTTTCTACAGTCATTCCCATGCCTGCACGTCTTACCGCAGGATTAAAACAAGTCCGGTTAGCCTTTCCTAAAACAGAAGGAATTCTCAATTAGAAATAGGGGAACCTTCCAGGCTGGGAGTGGTAGCTCACACCCGTAATCCCAGCACATTGGAAGGGCAAGACTGGCAGACCACTTGAGGTCAGGAGTTTGAGACCAGCCTGGCCAACATGGAGAAACCTCATCTCTACCAAAAATACAAAAATGAGGCTGGTGTTGTGCTGTGTGCCTGTAAACCCAGCTGCTCGGGAGGCTGAGGCAGGGGAATTGCTTGTCACTTGAACCTGGCAAGTGGAGGTTACAATGAGCCAAGATTGCACCACTGCACTCCAGCCTGGAGCCTGGGTGACAAAGACTCTGTCTCAAAAAACGCAAAAACAAAACCAAAAAAGAAATAGGAGAACCTCCTTAAATTGTTTTTGTTTTGTTGTTGTTTTTGACGGAATCTCACTCTGTCACCAGACTGAAGTGCAGTGCCCCAATCTTGGCTCACTGCAGCCTCGGCCTCCAGGGTTCAAGCGATTCTCCTGCCTCAGCCTCCTGAGTAGCTGGGGTCACAGGCATGCACCACCACACCCAGCTAAGTTTTGTATTTTTGGTACAGACGGGGTTTCACAATGTTGGTCAGGATGGCCTTGATCTCTCGACCTCATGATCTGCCCGCCTCAGGCTTCCAAAGTGCTGGGATTATAGGCGTGAGCCACTGCACTGCACCTGCATCTTCTTAAATGCATCACAGGCCTTGGGTCAAAAACCGACCCTCCTTCTCACCAGAAGCCGAACCTCCAGCGGCCACAGCTTCCTCTCTGATAAACAGGAGGACAGAGCATTTCTGTCTTCAGATGGATGCACCTGGCATCGGCTGGACACTCTTGAAATGCAAGTTGCCCTCCTCCCAGACCCAAGGAGGCTTTCTTGTGACTGAACAGAAGAGGGTGGCACCAGCAGCCTGGTGGCTAGCAGTCCTTGTGGCCGCTCCAAAGCCACCCAGTGCAGTGACCTCCCACACCTGCAAGGCTCCCTTCAGCTGGGCGTGACTTTTAAATCCCGGGAACTACAGTAGGTGATTCGTCTTTCATTTGCGTAGAAAGCATCTCTTGAGACATCTCTTATTTTTCTGACGTACGTTGACTTATCTTTACATAAAATGACAACTTTTACGTAGGCACAATCAATCAAGAGGGTTGTCTCGTTCCACAGTGTTGAAATGGGGCTTATGCTGGGAGAGGCAGGACCTCCAGATCTCTCTCTGGCCCTGTCCCTTGCCGAGCAGCTGAGCCTAAAAAAGATCTGGCCTGTCTCTTGCTCAGAACCAGTGGCCTCCTCGTACACAGAACAAGTGGGTTGGGATGGATGATCACATTTACTCCTAAACATACAACTCAATTATTTGTTATGGCCTTTCCTAAGCTTCAATGGCTCAAGCCTGTAGAGTGGGCAGGACAGACACGGGCCATCACGTTTAGAGTGAACAGAACAGAGTGATTTTCTAAATATATCACGAAGTCATCATACCAGGCATCCTTAGCTCTTATTTGGTTTCTGATTCACTTAAAGACTGACATCAGGTTGAAAGGTCCTTTTGAAAGAAAATCATTGGGAAATTCTGCCAAAGTGAGCTCGACGTTCTTTTTGGTGTTTCAGCTACGGTGGCTGCAATTTCTCTGTCCTTAGGCTTTTTAATGCTGTATACCTGCTCCCAAAGACGCCCACCCTGCTGGACCAGCTGACTGCAAATAGGTCCAATTTTTGTAAATGGGGTAGCAAGCCAATTACCAAAGCTGAGAAAAATGTTATCCTATTAAGAACAGGCTGGTGCCTTATTTGCCTGGAACGTAGAGTTAAAAAAAATAAGAGACACTCATTAAAAGGACAAAATGTGGAATTGTCTAGTCCACAAACTCAGCAATGCAAAGTATGCCAAAGCATGAGTGTCTGCCTGGCTCTTTGAAATCTGAGCTGGAGTCTTTATTAAATCGCCTGCGGATCATTCCCTGGCATCGCCGTACACGTGTGAGAACACCTCCAACGCCTGCGCTCACTAGACAAGAATGCTAGGATCACTCGGGGCGACTGTGCACCTCCTAATCCCCTCAAAATAAAACAAGGGGATAACTAATCATAACTGGTAGCAATTTGGTGGGTACAGTTCTTCATTTATCATCTTTATGTACATATCAATAGCAGTCAACGCCCTTTGGCAAACTTTCTGAGGATAAGTTGCCATCAACAACAATAAATCATGTGTGAGCATATGTAGCAATTATCACTGGAAATAAAGGAGTTCAGTCCTAATGAGGGGAAGAACCTGACACAGATCTTAATTCACAGATCTTAACACACCCGGCCGGGTCGCCGGAGGCCCCTGTGGCTGGGGTGACTCAGCCGCTGCGAATGTGGTGGATGGTTCAACAACCAGGCGGTGTGAGCCCTGCGCGCCTGCGTGGAGACAATGGGCCCCCGCGAGCACGTGTGCTGCCAGCTGCTGGGGAACAATGGGGCCCTTTATGTCGCTCGCGCACCTCAGCATGGATTTAGTAATGTTTTGATTTATCAAGGACAAGCGTCAGCAGGCAGGAGAGAGGCTGTTTATACCTAAGAGCTGCTTTTCACTGAGGTTTGTTGTGAAGGTAACGTGGGCTTGCGGCAGACTGTCCCGAGGAGAACCCCTGGGCGCACCTGCATGGAGCCTTTGGCCTTCGCAGCCGGGGTCTGGTGCCTTTATGGCAGCAATGGAGGGTCTTCTAACAGGGGATGATGACACAATCCCCCACTCAGCACTGGGCTGGATCGTATGTTCTCACTGCCTTTCCCCTCTCAGAGAGGGTTTGCACGCAGAGCCCTACCTCGGAGTCTGATTTCCAGGCGACTTCCTGTGCCAGGAGTCAGTTGGAAAGAGTGAGGTCACCTTGAGCAAAAGCAACGCTGGGAATATTTGCTGGACATGAAAAGAACTCAGTTATCTCCCTTACCAACCTCTACTGTCAGGAAGAATGTCAAGAGTTTCAGGTTCTCATTGCTCAGCTGCCCCCACACCTTCGCTCTTTCTCTCCTGCCCCTTTCTCCCCTGATATGTTTTGACTCCATACACACAGAGCTTAAAAACTACGTATTAAAAGTTGCTAGGAAATAACAATTTGCCATCTCTCATGGCACACCTCTCCAGCAGTGGGGGACTCGGTCTTAAGAAAGTTCTCCTTGTCTCTGACTCCCATGACCACCCTTTCTCCATCTCACTTTCAGCTTCGAGAGATCAGAGCTAAAGAGGGCTGTTCGGGTACAAATGGCCAGGCCCATCCTGTGACACAGTGACACTATTCCACCTGGGTGAGAACAATTATTTCCCCCCTAAGCAGATCTGCCAACCCTAAGATATCTTTTTATTTTCCTTAAAAAGCTCTAAATAGGCCGGGTGCAGTGGCTCACACCTATAATCCCAGCACTTTGGGAGGCCGAGGAGGGTGGATCACGAGGTCAGAAGATTGAGACTATCCTGGCTAACATGGTGAAACACCATCTCTACTAGTAATACAAAAAAAAAAAAAAATTAGCCAGGTTTGGTGGCAGGTGCCTGCAGTCCCAGCTAGGGAGGTGAATGGCATGAACTTGGGAGGCGGAACTTGCAGTGAGCGGAGATCGTGCCACTGCACTCCAGCCTGGGTGACAGAGCAAGACTCTGTCAAAAAAACAAAACAAAACAAAACAAAACCCTCTAAATAATTAAGTTGGTTGGAGGACACATCAGACCCAGCTCAGCCCCTGACCTTCCTGTTCTTTCTGTGTGAACCCAGGTGGGTGCTGGAAGTCTATGATCTGCATGTCCCTTCTCTGTAAGAACGAGGTGGTTCATACCCCAGGTAGTTTCCTGGATGGGTAGAAAAGCGTGAGGCCATAGCTTGAAGTCTCACTTACTGCCAGTACCAGCCTCCAGACTTAGAGGCATCAGCCTCTGAGCATCTCCTCAAAAGTTCACTGCTCCCTGAGGATCTCCCCCAGCACATTCCCATAGTTCCCACATGGAGTCAATCCCTGAGAGCCATCCAGCCACGTGCCCACCACATGCTGACAGTCAAGCTATGTCAAGCTGCACTCCATCGCTAGGTTTCATAACCGTGTTCATCCCCAGTCCTCTTGACTGCCGTTTCCTGCAACATTGATGGGAAGAAGTGAGCTGCTTTTATTCATGTCTCCAAATGGGCTGGATGACAACAGCCAGTTGACTGTTGACCCCATGTCTTCTAACGACAGTGACAGCTTCAGAGGACAGAGTGCAACGTGAACGTAGAGAAGCGAACCTGGTGAAGCTCCTGCAGTTAAACTGCTTATACGGCTGTCTTCTGGGCACCCAAGGTTTGGGCTGCCATCTTGAACAGGAGCTACCAGCATGCTGATGACTGGGTGTGGGACGACCAAGAAGATGGCATGCATGAGACGTCGTGGGCGTGGCAACTCACAAATCTAGTGGGTGGTCCTGGGGGCTGGCATCCAACCTCAGTCCCTTCACAGTGTGTTCCTGCTCAGCCAGAGCCTGTGCCTGTGACCCAGGGCACTGCTTTTCCCAGCTGGAGCAGCTCTAGGGAAAGGCAGCCAGTTAGAGAAAGAACAGCTGCCATGGGTGGGTTCTATTCCTGCCACACATGGCCTGTACCCGTTATCAGGAGAGTATCAATGGCACCACCTTCTCCTAGAGAGAAGTTGGCGTGCACTTGGTGTGGCATGTTTGCCACTTATTTCTCCAAGAGATGACAAGATCCAGGAGGACAGGGAGGGTTTTATCCATCTTAGGACCCCTGCCACTGCCAGCAGCCACTCCCTGAGTAAGGGCTGTAGAAATACATAATGAACTTGCATGTGTGTTAGATTGAAGAAAAGTAGTGTCTTTTATTGTTCAAAATTAGTAAAATTTTATATCTTTCACTGACTTCCCTGTGCTTGCTTGCACACTTAAATATTGGGCATTGATCCCACATCAACCCTTATACATATTTTCCCCCATTAATTAGAAATGGAGAGGAGCCATGTCAGTTAATGTTTCTGCAGATGACTTCACAGCAAAGGCTGCATGCTTACACCTTATCATCACCCCAGGATGCCGTGTATCCATGGAGAATCTCCAGAGCACTTCCACCTGCATCATTGCTTTGGCCTTTCTACACGTGCTGTGAACTACACTAAGAGTCACCACGATTTCCATCCTACAGATAGGAAACTGGAGGTCCCAGGCCTACCCACGGTGACCTGCTCAGCAGAGCTCGGGTCAAAAGTCAGGTCTTCATGTGGTACTTCCAAAGGAGAAACCACAAAAGTTGAGAATAGTTTAAAATGCTGATGGTGGTTATTTCTGAATATGAGGTTCTGGACTTTTTCCTTCTTTTGCTCATCATCTATGTTTTCCACTTTAGCCGTAAGGAGCATTTGTTTGTCCTGCACAGGGCATTCGGTTTGACAGGGCTGCTTCCATAGTGGAAGCCGTCTCTGAAACATGCGTGATCACCTAGGAAGAAGCAACGTTGTGCCCTAAGTGCCCAAGGGGCAGGGCATCGAGGGGATCACGTGGACACCCATGATGAGACCATTGCAAACGCAGGCATGGGATGAGTCTCCAGATGCCCAATGCCGGCTGGTCATGGTGTATGCAGCTTACCTATAACCTACACACAACCTACATGTGGCCTACATATAGCCTGCATGTAGGCTACACACTGGCTGTATACAGTCTATATATGTTCCACATAAAGCCTACACACAACTCACATGTAGTCCACATGATGGCTGCCTGCAGCCTACACACAACCCACACGCAGCACACAATGTCTCCATGCAGGGCTCCCTGCTGCACTGCCCCTCTCCTTGCCTCCCTCGTCCTCCTTGCAGCCATCCCTGGCCCTCCTTGGGCCACAGGAATGCCACTCACTCCCTTGTCTTTTGCTTCACCAGGACCTCCTCAAGGTCTTCAAGTGAGATCCTGTCCTCCAGGGGTTGGACAAAGTCCCATCCTCCTGGAACCTCTGTCTTGGGCAGAAGCAGAGCCTCCCCAGGTGTGCCCACGAGCAGGGGCACTGGGACTGGGCGGTGCTGTGGGGCACAGCGAGAATTTGAGGTGGAGCGGCCTCTCCGAGGAGACATCTAAATTGAGATCTGAAGAATTAGAAGTCAGCCATTCAGGGACCTGGAGAGAGCATTTCGGAGACAGAGGAGCCTGGAGGAAGTCTTGGGTTGGGGAAGGTCAGTCCTTGGAGCTGGAGTCAAACTTGGAGGACCACAGAGTAGATGTGGCTTCAGGGGACACAGCGAGTGCTCAGACATCATCCAGCACCTGAGAGCGAGCAGAAGAGGCAATTTTTGTGTAATTAATAGACTATAGTCTATTAATTAAACACCCAGTAGAGGTGTTTTTAAGAGAAGTTTCAGGTTTACAGAATAATTGAGTGTAAAATACAGAAAGTGTCCATACATACCCTTACCACCACGTAAACAACACACATGCACGCGCACACGCACACACACACACACATACACAGAGTTTTCTCTACTGTATTAAAATTTATTCTAATTACTGTAGAATTATTGTATTAGAATTTTCCATAGAAACAGAACCAGATGACTGATAGGTCAATAGGCCAATCAATAGACATTGTGAAAATGGGGTCACCCCGTGATGGAGGCCACAAAGCCTCAGGAATGTAGGCTGCAAGCTCAGGTTCAGCCTTCGTATTGCATGTCCTGTGGATTCTGACAAATCTCAAGCAACACAGATCCACCATTACAGGATCACATATGTTTTCACAGCCCTAAAATCCTCTGTGCTCTGCCCACTCACCCCTCCGTTCCCCCAGTCCCTGGCAACGAGGGATCATTTTCTCTTTTACCTTTTCCAGAATGTCATGTAGTTGGTATCATACAGTGTGTAGCCTATTCAGACTGTCTTCTTTCACTTAGTAATATGCATTTAAAGTTTCTTTATGTCTTTTCATGGTTTAATAGCTCATTTCTTTCTATTATTGAATCATATTCTATTGTCTGGATATACTGCAGTTTAGTTATTCACTCAGTTATTGAAGGGCATCTTGTCCTTCCATAGTTTTGGCAGTTATGGATAAAGCTGCTATAAACATTCATGTGCAGGGTTTTGTGTTACCCTGAGTTTTCAATCCAGTTGGGTAATTCCAAGGAGTGCAATGGCTGGATCATATGGTGTGAGTACATTTAGTTTTGTAGGACCCTGCCAGACTGCCTTCTGAAGTAGCTGTGCCATTTTGCATTTTCACTAGCAATGAATGCAAGTTCCCATTGTTCCACATTCTTGCCAGCATCTGGTGCTGTCAATGTTTTGGATTTTGGCCATTCTAATAGGTGTGCAGTGGCCTATGAGGCATTTTAATCAGAAGGGTCACAGGAACTGACTGACATTTTCAAAGATGATTCTGGCTGCTCTGGGGTGGACTGATGGAGATCAACAAGGATGCAGGAACGGCAGCCAGGTTGGGGGCAGCGGGCATGGGTGAAGGCAGAGCATGGAGAAGAAGAGATACCATGTGTCACACATGTTAGGGAAGACCTGACAGGACTGGCCCAGGGGTTGGGCTGGGAAAAGATGGAAAGGGAGTTCCTAGTGTCGTTGTCTGAGCCTCCAGCTGGGTAGTCATGCTCTCCCAGACTCAAGACACAAGTGGCCTGTTTTGCACATCCTAAGCTCTGGGTTTTCATCAGGAACCCAGTAGAGGTGTCACAGAAGGTTAGGGCTTTGAAGTCTCAAGCTCTGGGGACAAAGGGGAACTGGGACACGCATCAGGGCTCACCCTAGAACACCCCATGTCCTCCTGTCCCTCAGTTCTTTCCTCTGGCTCCTGCCACTCCTCAGATCTTAGTTCAAATATCATGTCATCAAGGAGACCCCCCACTTTCCCCATGAGGGTGGAGCCTGTCGTTCCCTGTACGCACAGGACCCAGAATTTCCTGGACCCTAATACCCACTACTCCTTCAGACTTCAGGGTCTTCCAGGCCACTGCTGTCTGCGTCATTCTCTCTGCTTCTGCAGCCGATTGCATTATAGACTCCAGGTAAATATTCATTCAATAAGCAGAACTTACACAAATATCATATAAAATGGCTCCAAGTACTTGGAGGATGCAGTGAATTATAAAAAAACAAAGCAAGAAATCCAGTAGCTCATGAGGAATACTCGGTCCAAACTTTTCTTAAAATTGCACAGCAAAATATCAGCATTTTCATCTTCTTTGGTAACTTGCCCCAATGGTTGTCACAATAAAATCAGTAACTGCCCTGGGTTCCCACTCCCCAGCAGCCCGTCCCTCTGCAGCTGCTCTCTTTTCTTCTGGACAGAGGGGTCCTGAGGTAGTCAAGGTGCCAAATCACTATCTTTCTCCTCTTCGGAATCTCAATACGTTTCCACATCAAATGTTGACAGAAGAGACTCAACTTACATACAAACACCACTGAATGAGACACTGGAAATTTGACCCAAACTTATAAAGCATGGCTAATCATTTTTATCTGGCAATTTCAGATTTGCAATAGTAATTGCACAGGTACCTGCCATCTGAAAACGCGGTTGGAGAAGCAAAACAAAACAAGCGAATTGCACTATCATCCCGGAGAGCGTTCTGAAACCTCAGGTTCTACATAGGAGAGACAGGCTTGTATGGGATCTCAGGTCAGCTTCCACATCTAGTACTGCCTAACAGCAGAGACAAGAGGCTGAACTTACAAAATCCCAGCTCTCATAATAGAGCTGGTTCTGAAACCGCCAAGGCCCTCTAGATAAGCCGTGATATGACATTCAGCAATGCCTGGAATGATGCAATTTTGTTTCCCGGGTCAGCCTAGTTTGTTTTGCTAAACTGTGTGTATTGTAATCCAAAATCCTATGCTACACAAACATCAATTAGTTAGCTCTGACCTAATGATAATGATCTGGCTGCATATTAAAGTCAGCTGATACCTTCCCTAATTAGAGAAGGCTCCAATTATAGTTAACCCAAAGGTCGAGCTCCCAGCTCTCGGGGCTGAGGGAGGCATTGGAGCGGATGGGGGTATCACGGAAATTAGCCATGCAGCTCTAATGTCGCCTAATGGCAACTCAGAGGGAGACACTTCACATTTCCATGTGCTACTCCTGACCCCGAGTGTGGTTCTGCGGCCAGCTTTCCACCTGGGCCGCAAGGATGTCCTTTTCTCCCTTTTTTTCTCAACATTTCCCCGGCCATTCTTTTTTCTAGCTGGGTGGGGAAAACTACATTTAATCACTTCATAAATATGAATGAGCATCGCTATTCTTGACAAATTATTCATTGGGATGGTATTTTCCAATGTTTTGCAGCAATTAAAGAACTTAAATAAAATATTCATATGCATTTCTTAATGAAAACATTTTTCTTAAAGTATGTTGGTGTCATGGCCTTCAGCCCTTTAGTGTCTCTCTGCTGTGTGACTCTGATTTTGAAATGTCCACACCACACCTAGCTCATTCTCCTCTGATTTTCTTTTTCCATTAACCAGTTCAAACCCCCTATTGTCAAAAACATCTCTTACACACCTGACCAGAGATGCCACATATTATGAAAAAAGTACAGAAGTTCTCAGAATGAGCTGTCACATTTGGTACAAAATTCCTGCCTATCTGTTGTTATCTTGTATTCATAGAAACAAGTTAAATAACCATAAACATAAAATGAGAAATATTACATAGCTTTTAAGTCTCTTCATTTTTAATCTAAGAAAATAGCAGTGGTATTTCACTATTGACACTGTTCTCGAAAAGACAACTCTCCTAAATCTATATAACACATATGTGTATATGATCAAAAAAATCGTGCTTTCAAAATAAATCAAACATGGGTACAATAAAAATGGTTTAGATTTAAAAGTGCACTTATCAAATAAGTTTTACTTCCAGGCACACTCCCAGTCCAGCAAATAACTTTGGCTCTCAAAGCTTAGATGTATCCAATGAATGGCGTAACCTTTTTATTCCTGTAAAAGTGCAGAAAGATTCCCCATCTAGAAAGCTAAATATAGGAGCAAAAATTACTACCACGAGATGCTTTGTAAAATATATGGCATTGTTTCCATACCGCATGTACCTGAAGGATTTCCGGAAGGTCGGTAGATTTAACCACAATAAGACACTGTATTCAAATATTCATTATGTTGTGATGCCGACAGAAAAAAAGAACTGTCAAAAACATTTACTGAAAGAAATCATTTCAGTGTCTCACTTATGAAGCAGCAAGCAGGCCTCTAGCCTAGGCTTGAGCTTCTCTCACTTTCCAGGGATTATTTTCACCACAGGAGGGCTCCCATATGAAAAATAAACTATTTACAAAGAAATTAATCATAAGAATAGAAAGTTGGCACAAAATGCACTAAAATAAAGCTAATGTGATATTTGCTGTTCATCACAGATTGAACACTTGAAGACCGACCTTCAGGAACCCCAAATACTCCAACCACCTGCCGAACACAGGGCAGTTACTGACGAACTCAGGCACTTATTCCAACCATGGCCTGGCAAAGCCAGGTGCACACACTGCCTACCATAGTGTCATCTCTACAGTTTATTGATGTAGAAAAGAGAGTCATGTGTCTCTACAACTTTAAAAATGTTATCCATCCATCAATCATTCTACTTATTTATTCCTCCTCTCCCCCTCCAATTTTACCACACACCTATCAAGGCTCTAACATGGCTGGGCTCAGAGCTCCCGGGAAATGTGATATTGGACAAATGGAGAAGTTTTCTTTTGGGGAACATTAATATTTTATCCTTTTTTCTTCCTGAGCAAGAAGTTCCCACTGGGGACGGACCTAATAACTTTGAGGAACACTCCGAGGCCTGCTCTCAAGGAGTCACAGGCTTGGGGGGAAGGCCGCCCCCACTGTGGGCCTCCACGGACTGGGAGCTCTCATTTCCAGGTGTTCTCCACAGGGAATGAGGTGCACGGCAAGTTTTCTGTATACGTGAAGAGCTAGCCAAGCAAGGTTTTTATTTTACGACTGAAAATAGGGCATCGGAGGTTTTTATGTTCGTTTTAATTCGGATTGCAGGCAATCTACTTGGATGATTTAACTAGAGCTTCAAAACTGGGGGCTTCATTGTCTTCAGCTCTACCACGAGAGGTGGGATTTCTGAGGCACCATCTCCTGGGTCTAAACTTCTGCCATTTACGCATCTTGTCTGGGAAGGTGGACTCATTTCTGATGAATTTGGTTTTGTGTCTTTCTCTGATAAAAGGGAAGACGGATTTCTGTGCTTGGAACACACGAGGGCTTCTCTTCCTCACTGCCCGATTACTTCCTCAAAGCAGCGCTGAGACAGGACAGCACCAGACTTGGGTACAGGAGACCTCGCCCCCTTTCCAAAGCCCAGAGCAGAGCCTTGCAGAGAGCCCTAGCCCTCAGGAAGCAGGGTGGGCCTTCAGCCTCAGCGGACCGACTCCCTGACCGCAAAGCTCTGCCCCCGACACACAAAACAGCTCCCTCCCAGGGTGAGAATGAAATGCAGGTGGCGTGATGTCCAACAACTGGTTTGGAGTTTTTGGCATCATAGGGACCCAAGCAGACCCGGAAACCAGCCGGCTGGCAGAGCTTCAGTCAGGGGCTCTGCAGTAACCAAGCTTGGTTTTTATAATGAGAACCAAAATGGACTCATCACTTCACAGGATGTCCAAAGAAAACAGAAGTCCCTGGAAAAACTGAGTCTCTTGGAAACGTTGACTACTGCTAGAGTTCACAGATTTCAACCATGCATGTTGGGGACTGACTGTCATGGATCCGCACCCGCAGAGGCGGCTTTCCAAGAGCAACAGTCAGTGAGGCGTCTGCTCAGCACCGTTTTTCTGGTCCAATGGCTGCTCTTTCTGGTTTTAGTTTTTAACACATTTTCACCATCATTATCAGCTTTCGATGCAGAAAGGCTTTCAGAATTGCACCTTTTAAACACTGATGTGACTCAGCTGTCATCTTTTTTTTTTTTTGAGCTGGAGTCTCGCTCTGTTGCCCAGGCTGGAGCACAGTGGCGTGGTCTCAGCTCACTGCAACTTCTGCCTCCTGGGTTCAAGTGACTCTCCTGCCTCAGCCTCCCAAGTACCTGGAACTACAGGCGCCCACCACCATGCCCAGCTAATTTTTTGTATTTTAGTAGAGATGGGGTTTCACGGTGTTGCCCAGGCTGGTCTTGAGCTCCTGAGCTCAGGCAATCTGCCTGCCTCGGCCTCCCAAAGTGCTAGGATTGCAAGTGTGAGCCACTGCACCCGGCCAGCTGTCATCTATTCTAAACACACAGAACTGTTTTCACCTTTAGATCTCGAAAATAAACCGAAAATGTAAACTCTGGGAATTTGTATCTGTATCCATCTATATGATCACATGTACTTATATATGCCTCTAATATGGATCCCACATTTTTATCTCTTTATCTTTTAAAAAAGCATATTGTTTGTGGGGCTTGGAGGGATGGCCGTGTGTATTCCTCCTAATACATGCTTTCTGGACTTCTCATAATCTGCTTTCGTCTTGCTTTTAGCAGAGTATGATTTCAGAAGTCAAAAAATCCAGAATATGTCAAGAGAGCGTGATTGTTAAATACGCTATGTGTATTTTGTGGCAAACGTCCAGCTACATGGACTGCTTAAAATCTCGGATTGGATAAATGTTCACAGCCGGCAGCTTTACTTAGAGAATGAAACTTCCCCAGTGGTCATTAACTGCTCAGTAAACTGTCTGAAGATTGCATGTTATTCCGGGATTAATAAAGCCCATATTAAGAAAGATGAAGTTAATCATGAAGTTGGAGGGGTCCTGCATCGCCGCCTCTCACCCACTGTCACGGGCTCCCACCACGAGCGCCTAAAGACCAACGTGAGCCCTGCAGTAAGAATGAGTAGCTGGGAAGCTGAAGTGCTGGGCAGGGATTTGCTAGGGTGTAAATCGCATCTTCTGAGATCTTTGGATTTGTTGGTTCACACTCCTGGTTCCCGTCTTACCCAGAGCTGCAGGGAGAGCCAGGGCTCAGTGGTTGTGGGCCTGTCTCCCGGGAGGGAAGGTGCGAAGTCCTGGCCTTCCACGTGTCCCTCAGAGACCCCCTGGAGCCAGGAGTAAGTGATCAGGCACCCTGGGAGTCGGGGGCTCAGCGGTGGCCGGGGAGTGCCTCACGAGGGGAGGGATCGGCAGGCTTCACCACACTCTAGTGTTTGAACCAGGACAGTTTTGCTTCCTGCAGAGCTGTGAGCAGGCCAGGAGTCCGGGCTCTTTCTGTGGAGAGGACCCCACATGGACTTAGGCCTTCAGGGTTGAGGAGGTGGGCAGTGTGTGTGTGTATGTGTGAGTGTGAGTGTGTGTGTGTATGCACATGTATGTGTGTGTGCATGTGCATGTGTGTGGGGTGTAAGCATTTATGTGTACGATATGTGTGTATTTGTAGTATGTGTGTGTGATGTATGTACCCCATCCATGTGCATATGAGGGCACTGTGTGAGTGTATATGTGTATGGTGTTCGTGTGCATGTGTGATGTGTGCGGTGTGTATCTGTGATATGTGTGTGGTATATGTGTTATGTATGTGTGGTGTGTAATATGTGTATATGTGTATGGTGTCTGTGTGCATGTGTGGTATATGTGGTGTGTGTCTGTGATGTGTGTGGTGTAAGTGTTATGTATGGGTGCTGTCTAATGCCTGTGGTATGAAGGTATGGTGTGTGTCTGTGATGTGTGTGGTATCAGTGTTATGTATGGGTGCTGTATAATGCCTGTGGTATGTAGGTATGGTGTGTATTCAATGTATGTGTGATATGTGGTATGTGGGGTGTGTATGGGTGTGTGGTACAAGAGATTTGATGTGTGTAGTGTGTGATGTTAGTTTGCAGTGCATGTGTGGTGTCTGTGGTATGAGCTTGTGCTATGCGATGTGTGTTATGTGCAATTGTGGTGTGTGCTGTGTGGTTTGTTGTGTGTGGTGTGAGGGGTGTGGCATGTGTGGTGTGTGAGATGTGACATATGTGAGTGTGTGTGATGTATGGGGTGTCAGTGTGTGGTGCATGTGGTGTGCAATGTGCCTGGCATGTTTTGTGTTAGTGTGTGCTGTGTGTGGTGTGCAATGTGCCTGGCATGTTTTGTGTTAGTGTGTGGTGCATGTGGTGTGCAATGTGCCTGGCATGTTTTGTGTTAGTGTGTGGTGTGTGTGGTGTGCAATGTGCCTGGCATGTTTTGTGTTAGTGTGTGGTGCATGTGGTGTGCAATGTGCCTGGCATGTTTTGTGTTAGTGTGTGGTGTGTGTGGTGTGCAATGTGCCTGGCATGTTTTGTGTTAGTGTGTGGTGTGTGTGGTGTGCAATGTGCCTGGCATGTTTTGTGTTAGTGTGTGGTGTGTGTGGTGTGCAATGTGCCTGGCATGTTTTGTGTTAGTGTGTGGTGTGTGTGGTGTGCAATGTGCCTGGCATGTTTTGTGTTAGTGTGTGGTGTGTGTGGTGTGTGTGGTGTGTGTGGTGTGTGTGGTGTGAGCCTGTGGCACGTGATATGTGTTATGTGCAGTACGCTGTGTGTGCTGTGTGGCATGTGTGGTGAATGTGTTATCTGTGGTGGGTGATGTGTGATGTGTGTGGGTGTATGGGTGTGTGATGTGTGATGTCAGTGTGGTGTGTGGTGTGTGTGGTATGTGTGGTATGAGCCTGTGGTATATGATGTGTATTATGTGTGGTATCTGGTGTGTGGCATGATTTGTGTGGTATGATTTGTGTGGTATTTGTGGTGTGTGGTGTGTGATGTGTGTGTTGTGTGTGTGGCATGTGATGTGTGTGGTTTGTGGTGTGTGGAGTGTGTTGTGTGTGTGCAATGTGTGTAATGTATGTGATGTGTGATGTGTGGTGTGTGGTATGAGTTGGATGGTATCTGTAGTGTGTATTGTGTGTGTGGCATGTGATGTATGTGGTGTGCTGTGTGTGGTGTGAGTTGTGTGGTATCTGTCGTGTGTGTGTGATGTGTGCTGTGTCTGTGGCATGTGATGTATGTAGTGTGTGTTGTGTGTTGTGTGTGATGTATGTGGCGTGTGGTGTGTGATATGAGTAGTTTGGTATCTGTGGTGTGATGTGTGATGTGTGTGTCTGTTTAGCGTTCTATGTATGTGGTGTGTGTTTTGTGGTGTGTGGTATGAGTTGTTTGGTATCTGTGGTGTGGGATGTGTGTGTTGTGTGTGTGGTATGTGATGTGTGTGGTTGTGGTGTGTAGAGTGTGTTGTGTGTGTGTATGTTTTGTGATGTATGTGGTGTGTGGAGTGTTTTTGTGTGTGGTGTGTATGTGGCATGTGATTTGTGTGTATTGTGTGTGTTGTGTGATGTGTGTGTTGTGTGTGCATTGTGTGATGTATGTGGTGTGTGGTATGTGATATGAGTTGTGTGGTATCTGTGGTGTGATGTGTGTGTTGTATGTGTGTGTTGTGTGATGTATGTGTTGTGTGGTGTGTAGTGTGTGGTATTAGTTTTGTGGTATCTGTGGTGTGTGATGTGTGGTGTGTGTGGTGTGTGACGTATGTGGTGTGTGATGTTGTGGCGTGCAGTGTGAGTTTTGTGGTATCTGTGGTGTGTGATGTGTGTGTTGTATTTTGTGTGATGTATGTGGTGTGTGATATTTGGCATGTGGTATGAGTTGTGTGGTATCGGTGGTGTGGGATGTGTGTGTGGTGTGTGATGCACGTGGTGTGTTATGTGTGGCGTGTGGTAAGAGTTGTGTGGTATCGGTGGTGTGTGTTGTGTGTGTGGTGTGTGATGCACGTGGTTTGTGACGTGTGGTGTGTGGTAAGAGTTGTGTGGTATCGGTGGTGTGTGTTGTGTGTGTGGTGTGTGATGCACGTGGTGTGTTATGTGTGGCGTGTGGTATGAGCTGTGTGGTATCTGTGGTGTGTGATGTGTGTGGTGTGTGATGTGTGGCGTGTGGTATGAGTTGTGTGGTATCGGTGGTGTGGGATGTGTGTGTGGTGTGTGATGCACGTGGTGTGTTATGTGTGGCGTGTGGTAAGAGTTGTGTGGTATCGGTGGTGTGTGTTGTGTGTGGTGTGTGATGCACGTGGTTTGTGACGTGTGGTGTGTGGTAAGAGTTGTGTGGTATCGGTGGTGTGTGTTGTGTGTGTGGTGTGTGAGGCACGTGGTGCGTGATGTGTGGTATGAGTTGTGTGGTATCGGTGGTGTGGGATGTGTGTGTTTGTGCCAAGCTTCAGTTCACCAGTCGGTAGGGTGGGCATGAGGTGCCCCTGCTGATAGGGCTTCTGGAGTTGGGGATGGGAGAAGGTGTGAAAGAGCTGTGGGCGGACCAGCGGGAGTGGGGCGGCTTTTACCAGCCTTGAGGCTGATCCCCCTCCTGACCCGGCGCGGTGGGGCTGGGTCCCAGGCTGGTTCCCCGTGCTCCCTCTTTCTGTGGTCCCAGGACCCTCGGCTACCGCCCTTCCTGCCCAGGCCCGTCCTGGGACCCGGGTGGCCCTCATCATGGAGGGCTGCGTTGCCCCCCAACAAAAGCAAAGCCACCGCTCCAAGCCTGCCTGGGGGACTGGTGGCCGAGCTTATCGAGGTCCACTGGTCCGCGCAATGCCCCATGAGGGGCCACGAAGGGTTTAGGCTTGGAAATGTCGGACAGGGGCGACTCTGGGCCTTGCTGGTTGGTGGAGCTGGGAGCAGCTTCATTCTCCTC
Organism: Chlorocebus sabaeus; assembly: GCF_047675955.1. Classification (NCBI taxonomy): domain Eukaryota; kingdom Metazoa; phylum Chordata; class Mammalia; order Primates; family Cercopithecidae; genus Chlorocebus; species Chlorocebus sabaeus. The sequence goes on along the minus strand of NC_132907.1, from coordinate 90,976,774 downwards.
GGTGTGGGCACAGCCCTCAAGGGGAGAGGGCCCCATCCCTGTTCCCCGCCTTTCTCACCATGACTGGAAGCTGCAGGCCTCCCTCTCTTTGCCTGGAGCTCAGGGCCCCATCAGCACCACCACCCTGGACTGCGGTCATCCAGGGCGCAGGGCCCGCTGCCGCACAGCTGAGGGCCATCCAGGGCGCAGGGCCCGCTGCCGCACAGCTGAGGGCCATCCAGGGCGCAGGGCCCGCTGCCGCACAGCTGAGGGCCATCCAGGGCGCAGGGCCCGCTGCCGCACACCTGAGGGCCATCCAGGGCGCAGGGCCCGCTGCCGCACACCTGAGGGCCATCCAGGGCGCAGGGCCCGCTGCCGCACACCTGAGGGCCATCCAGGGCGCAGGGCCCGCTGCCGCACACCTGAGGGCCATCCAGGGCGCAGGGCCCGCTGCCGCACACCTGAGGGCCATCCAGGGCGCAGGGCCCGCTGCCGCACACCTGAGGGCCATCCAGGGCGCAGGGCCCGCTGCCGCACACCTGAGGGACACAGCCAGGCTTTCTGCTTGACCTGCTGTTCTCTCCCTCTCACAGGCGTCTTGCTTCCAGTATGCATCTTCAAAATCTGCCCAAATGTCCTTTTATTAAAACTAGTCGACAAAGTCCCAACGCCCCAGCAGTTCTGCGTGTGTGTGTGTGTGCGCGCGGGGTTAAGTGTTTCCATAATTGCAGCTCTCTTGAAAATCAAAACAGAACAAACCGTGCTTTATGTACTAGTAAGAGTCATGATTCAACAATGGGGCCTGCCTGAAGGAGCTGCGTATTTAGTCACATACCACGGTAACCTACTGGCTTGCCATTTTATGATCTGGCCCGGAGCTGACGGCACACACGGTGTCTTGGGCAACCTCGGGAGCCCGGGAGAGTGCTGTGTGACGAGCGGAGGCCAGTCCTGTCCTTCAGATGCTGTGAAGGGCTTGTGCTGGGTGGTAAATAGCACAGAACTTTTCCAAGCCCACCACAAGGCAGGCGACGTGCATAAAGGCATTTCCATATTTTTGCAGACTCACCGAGAAGGAGACTTTTCCCTTTCATATTTAATAAAGATCTCCGTCAGCTGCAGACGGTGATAAGTGTAATATCCTTAAATGGTTAATCCAGGGATCACGGCTCAAGTGCTTTCCGAGGGCTGGGGCAGAAAGGCTGTTGGTAGCTGCAGTGTGCATTTCATAAACCCAGGGAAGAAAGATTTTTTTTTTATTTGGCTTTTTACTCTATCTTAAATGCTTTATTTTTCAGGGGCGAGATAAGGCCTGGTTCTTCACATAAAACTAGAGCTTAGCCGTTCCTGCGTCTCCCTCCGTTAAGGAAAAGGTCCTGTCTGTGCACAGATGTCTCAGATTAAATTGTATCTCATAGTCCTTACAGTGCTCAGTGCTAGATGAACTGCCAACAGGGCCGTAGGCAAGAACTAAATTGCTTTGGTTTCAGTACACAGTGAATTTGGCTCAGACAAGCTGAATCAGTACATTAAATGCGAATCCCTCACAGATTTGAAAGCAGCCTTTAGCACAATTATTGACTGTGAGTGATGATTGCGTCTAATTGAAGGAGACTTTTGCTACCTGTGGCTCTGCTGGAGTCCACCCGTGCCGCGGCGGGCGCTGCGTCTTAATTCAATGTTCCGGCTTCAGAGCAGCCGTGGAAGCGGGGCCCTGAAGTGTGTACACATGGTCGATAAACTTTAATAAACTTTACGGGTTCGGTAACGAGGCTGAGTGTATAATTCAATTTTTTAATTCTGGAAAAGAAAATAGCTAACAAGTATGTCGGGCTGCAATAATGTATTACTTCCCCCCGCGCGGCCACCTCCCCCGAAACAGGAGGACGCCCGGCTCCCCGCCGAGGGTCGCCCCTGGCTGGTTTCACGCCTTCCCGGGGAGGGCCAGCTCGGCTGCTTGGGCGAGGACCGATTCTCAGCAAATTTGTGAGGCAAACAAAATAATGTGACAATTTCGTGTCTTTTGTTATGGAGGTTATGCCAAGGATCCGAGAAAAGGATGGATTTCTTAACAGATTCCGCCTGCCTGCCCAGACCCAGCCTGTTCTGAGTCACTCCTACCTCGGCCACCAGGCTCCAGATATGGCTTAATCCTGCCCAAAAGTTATTGGTTTTTCTCAGGGAACTAAAGGCAGTTTTCTCATGGGTCTTACATTTAGAATCTTATTTTTCTCGTGTTCTTTGAAAAAGACACACACTTACACATGCACGCGCACACACACACACACACCCCAGCAGACCCTGTCAATGTGTTGGCTGTGGATGTCTCTTTCCCCAAGCGTGTATGTGTGTGCGTGTGTGTGCATGTGTGTGTGTGTGCGCGTGCGTGCACACGTGTGCACATATGTGGTTTTAACCCATGGGCAGTTTTCTAGTTTGAGCAAATTCATTTTGAATGAACACTTGGGCCACTTGACATTATTTTAAAGAGCATTTTATGGCAGCGTTTGTAAATAAACTCCTTTCCTTCGCTGAAACTCAGAGCTCAGCCGTGCTTCTCTGTGAACTCATTCCTTAGGCCTTGCACAATCCTGGTCTCCAGGCCTGTTTGCCATTAATCTTCCTTGTGAGGCATGGGCCAATGTCCACATGGATTTGTGCTATGATTTTTCTAAACTGGAGCATTTGTTAGAGCAATAAACACACAACCCTACATAGGACTGAGCTGTCTCTGAAAGCAGTCGGAGCGACAGAAGTTCATTCTCCGCACTCACAGGAGCCCAGGGTAGGCCCGGCTGCCTCGCACCCCCAGGTCCCGTGGCTGTAACGTGTCTGCTGCTTCTGGACCCAGGTCTCAGCTCACATCGGCGTGTCTGTGCACCTGTCTCACAAAGACTCTAGATGAAGCATTTCTGCTAGGTTCACTAGAAGCCTATGTAGCATTTCGTTCAGTGTTTAAATTGGGAACAAAATATTAACTCACTATTTCAAGGTGATTGCCTCACCCTTCCTTTTTAAAACTTGGGTCAGCGCCATGGGAAATCATGCTGGGTGTCTGGAAGGGGTTGAGGGCAACGCATTCACCAGGTGCCTTCTTAGACCTTATCTCTGAATCTCACGGGAGGCCATGGAGAAACGTCTGCCCTGCATACAGCAAGATTCTCATGAAAATAAAAAGGGACATTCTTTATGATCTAAAAACTTCCAAAACAATAACTAAATATGAGGTGACAAACACTTGGCTAGTGTCAATATTTTTGATTTCTCATTTATTCAACAACACGTGTTTACTAAGCATTATGCAATAAATGTTTGGAGGCCCCCAGCATTTACATTTTCAAACTTTAGGCACCAAGGTGACGGTATCTGGAGGTCAGGCCTTTGGCAGGCGATTAGATCATGAGAGCTGCCCCCTCATAAATGGGATTAGTGCCCTTCGGAGAAGAGGCAGGGGCACTTCCTTCCTCTCTGCCAAGCAAGGGCACAGGGAGAAGGGAGCCATCTGCAGCCCAGGGGAGGCCAGCACCAGCCCCGACCCCACTGCACCTTGACTTTGGACCTCCCGTCTCCAGAACAGTGAGGAATGAATATGCTGCATAAACCTCCCAGCATCTGGTGTTTTTGTTACAGCAGCTTCAGCTGCCTGAGACACTGAGCAGAGCTGCAGCCGACATTCTGGTGAGGCTCCAAGGAAGTGATTCGCTGTGAAGAGGCACAGACTCTACTTAAAAGGAGACATGAATCTCCCTTTAAGGAGATTCACTAAGGCAGGTGCTCACATAACTGACTGCACCCCAGTCTATGGGTTTTAAACTTACGAATGACACACGAGGGGCTTGATCCAATGCCTTTATCTGCTAGGGGTCAAATGCAATGACAATTTACTGAATTAAATTGGATTCCAGAACTTAAGGAGAGGAAGTCAGTCTCTCCAGCAGGGAGCCCAGAGACACCGCTGTAGCAGAGAAGAAAACTGAGTCACTGAAGGCACTCACACTCTCTGCCATTTCCTATTTTTCCTAACCCCTCCGAGCAGTGTGCATTTTTATTTGGAGAAATATTCTTTTGGATCAGTGCAAGATTTACTAAAATAAATAACAAGGTCTTACAGGAAACTTCTAGACTCCTTTGATTCAAGGGCAAAAAGTCTTGATTTTCTTTAAAAAGTTGGCTCTTGTAGAAGTTCCAACACCCATAGTCCTCTTTCTGTTGGGACAAATATGCTGATTGCCAAGATATTGAATTTCTCAAGCCAATGGCTGCATGCTTTTACGGTTCTTTCTCACATAGTTTAGTAGGTGATTTAAGGCTATACCTATTATTAAAAAGGAGAGAACAATTCTCAATGGGGGGCTCTGTGAGCACGGCTATTCCAAACATGATGCCTGAGAGCTGTGATTAGACTTCCAAATGCAGAGGAGCCCCCTTTGCTTTGCTCCCTCCTGATATGCTGTCTCACCAGCCCTGATCCTGACCCAGTGGACACATGGCCTGGGCCCAGGCCACTCTGCGGAGGCCGGCAGGTCTACTCTGGTCTGCCGGCTGCCTCCCGCCACCTGCTTCCTCTGTTGAGTAAGCCTCATTGCCTGTGGGCGCTCACCCATCTTTCTGGGCAGGGTGCCGTGGAGTTAGCCTGCTGTTTCCTACAGGCGTGACCTTGGGCACATGGCTTCTTCTCTCCATGCCTCAAGTTCCCATGGGGAAAGTGGACAGGATCAAGCAGGCCCTACCTCCCGGGGTTGCTGGGGAGTCACTGTGCACAGGCAGCTTTCTGCGGGGGAAGTGTGTCTGGTACACTCTAAGTTCTCTGGACTGCTGGCTGTTGTTGCTGTCACTGTCAACACTGCATTCAGTTTTCTGTGGCTGCTGCAACGAGTGGCCACACACTCAGTGGCTTACCATGGCACAGATTCATTACCCTGCAGCTCTGGAGGTTAGAGTTCCAAAATGATTTCTATGGGGACAAAGTCAAGGTGTTGCTGGTGCTGGTCTTGCTGGAGGCTTGAGGGGAGAAACCATCACGTGGCTTCTCCAGTTTTCCAGAGGCCACTACTTCCTTGGTTTGTGGCCCCTTCCTCCCTGCTCAGCACCAGCGGCATAGCCTCTTCTCTGCTCTCACTCTGCGCTCATCCTTACATCTTCTCGTTCTCACCTGGATGCTCCTGCCTGTCTCTTCTGAGAACCCCTATGATTAACTGGAACCACCCAGAGAGCCCAGGATGATCTCCCCTTTTCAGGGTTCCCCCACCATATCTGCAAAGTCGTTTTTACTGTGTAGGGTGACAGAGTCACAGGTCCTTGGAATAGGGACCCTGTTGTCATTGGGGGCCATTATTCAGTCGACCACCAGTGCTACCCTAGCTACTGCTATGATGCTGCAGCCCCTGCTGCTGCCGACCCTTCCCCAGTGTCTGCTCTGGCTTTATTGTTGGGCAGAGAGATTGGTTCAGAAACCCACATGTGACCCAGTCCAGGCTGATCTCAGCTTGTCCACAGTTTCGGAAGTGACTGCCCTTTTCCTTGGACTCACTGAATGTGGTGGCAATACAAGCTGGAGATGCCAGAGGCGGTGCCTTCTGACCTGTGGGAGCTTCCACCTGAGGACAGAGCATCACGGAAGACAGCAGGAGCCAATGGCAGACAGACGGGGTCTCTTGGTCCGTGGCTGGGGATCCCGAACCCTGCTGTTCCTGAAGCCTGTGAACTCCTGGACTCTCCACTTTTAAGCAACAGAAATATACTTTGTTTAAACTGGTTTAATTTTTGCTTCGACTGTTCTTATCAGAAAACAATGTCATGTCCAATATGGCAGAAATTACAGCTCAGTGAGTCCTAATTTCATGCTGCTTTCCCCTTTACAGAAGGAAGAAATTCCTTCATATTGATAGACGTCTCTTGGCATACACAGTCCTCCCACCGCCGGCTTCAGGGTTGTTCTTGTGAAATCTGAGAAAGTAATTTTCTCTCAGTGTGTATTTACAGTGGATTCATTTGCTCACACTTAGCATTGTTTTTCAAAATGTGGTGAACACCAAACCATGATCATTGTTGCTTGTTCACTCAACATCTAAACAATCTAAGAACATAGCCGCCCCGCCCACCAGCTCACACATCTGCAGTTTCCAGCTTGGTGGGCTGTCAGCCACCAATGATCCTGGTCCCAGAGTTACCTACACACACACAAGTGAAGGCTGCACCTTATTGCAAGCTGCTCCATCCGTGCTCAGTGTTTCTTTCTGAATGTGCAGTTATCTCTGCATTTTCATATTCTCTCTGCATTTCGGTGAGTGCTGCTGGAACTGTTTTTGTGTGTGTGTATTTTTATGCTACTTTTGCAAACTGGAATGACATGTAAACATTCCACAGGGAAGACAAACAACACAGATTGAATTTGGAAATAGTTACGGCAAGAGGCGAGGGGCAAAGGAAACTCCAGTTGAGGCCATTGTCTTTCTCACCCTTGTGGGACCTGACACCATGGCCCCTGAGCCCATCCTAAACTCTTGCCAATTGTAGGATTGTCACATTGATGTGGGCCGTGCAAACTCCAGACCATCTCATGTTACCAAAGACAGGCCAGGATAGCCTTCCAAAGTCTCCCTGAGTTGCTGTTTCTGGGCAACCCTGAGAGCCCCTCCAAGGGCCCTTTACCTGCCTGGTGACTTGTAAATGGTAACAGCAGGGGTGACTGCCTCCTCTCCAGGTCTCTATGTCTATGTTTGCTGCTCATGGCATGTTGAGGTGGCTGTTCACTGAGTGCTTATATCCACAGCAGGTCTACAGGTCTGAGTGTCCTTGAACTTGGGGTCTCCAATGGCCAGGGTGGAAGAGGAGCACTGTCTTTGCAAAATGTGATGGTTAATTTTAGGCGTCAACATGGCTGGATGAAGAGATATCTAGATACCTGGGCTGGCCCACCGTCCACACGCAGCCCATGAGTGTGAGCCTGCAGGCAAACCATGCACACCCTGAGTGCCCACACAGGGCAGTCTGGTCCAACTATGTCATTACATGGGCCGGCACCTGGGCCACAGTGCAATGAAAGAGACTGCCTTCCCTACAGTGGGGACAGCACCCACAATCCATGCAACTCCATAGAACACAGACTCATCGTCCTGCTGGGCACCTGGCCACGAGGAAAAGGATCAGGACTCTTTGACGAAGAGAAGGGGGGCCACACAGGGTGGCAGTCAGCAGCCCTGCTGTAGCTCTGCTGAGAAAGCATTGTTTCTAGGTGTGTCCGTGGGGGTGTATCCCAAAGAGCTAGACATTTGGAGCAGTGTACTGAGCAAGGAAGTTACACTCTCACTTAACGTGGGCAGGCACTATGCCATTGGCGGAGGATGGAGGGCCTGGAGAGAACAAAATGGCAGAAGGAAGGCAAATGTTCTCTTTTTCGTGGAGCTGGGAGATCCATCTTCTCCTGACCTTGGGCCTCCAGGTTCTCCAGCCTGTGGACCATGGGACATGCACCCGGGGCCTCCTGGGTTCTCTGGCCTTTGGTCTCAGACTGAGAATTACCCAACAGTGTCCCTGGTTCTGGGGCCTTCGCACTTGGACTGAGCTGCACTATTGGCATCCCTGGATCTCCATGTGCCAAGGGCCTGTCCCCATCATGGGACTTCTCAGCCTCCAGAACTGCACGAGCCAATTCCCCTCCTAAATCTCCTCTCGTTTATCTACATCTGTCTGCCTCTGCATCCAGCCTATGGGGTCTGTGTTTCCGGAGAGCTCCGACTATCCCACCAACCCTTTGCCATGTCACCCCGAGTCCCACACAGGCCCCGGAGCAGTTAGTTATTGGCTTCTGCCCTCATCCCTGCCTGGAGCCCCACAGCCTCCCCCTCCTTCTTCTGTTTCTGGCCTTGTCTGTTTAGTCACAGAGCTCAGGTCACGGGTTGTGCAGGGAACAGACCCCTTGCCCTCTGCCCAAGCACTCAGGGGAGCCGTGGCAAGTTGCTGGCTGCCACCCTGTATAACTCTTCTGTTCTGCAAAGCACCCTGATTCTTGTCCTGGCAGTCAGGTGCCCAGCAGGACAATGAGTGTGCTCTGTGGAATTGCATGGATCACGGGCACTGTGCCCACTCTAACGAAGGCAGCATCTTTCATTGCCCTGTGGCCTGGGTGCTGGCCTAGGTAATGAGGTAGCCGGACAGACTGCTCTATGTGGGCACTCAGGGTATGTACAGCTCACCTCCAGGCCCACACTCATAGACTGCATGTGGACCGTGGGCGAGTCTGGGCCAGCTCCCAGCCCCATGAGCTGCCTTGCCCAAAGATCATGCACGTCTCGCTCCTCCAGGACTATGAACTGGCTGCTCACCAAGCTCCTCCCACGAAGCCAGCCATGCACAGGGGGCTCCCACCCCATCCCACCTCATAGAGCCCATCCATCCAGGGCTGCTCCTGGGATGCGGCTCACCTGCCTGCACACAGCACGCCCCTTCCCTCCACATGTCCCCTGGGGCTCTGTAACCCACTGTGCTTGCCTCCATGGATTAATCCCTAGATTCCTAAAGAAGCAGTATGACCTCCTCAGGTTTCATAACTGCCTTCTGCTGCTAGTCAGACCAGGCTCGATATCATCTGTGCTGCCTCTCTCCACCTAGCTGCATTTGACGCGTGGTCTTGAACCTTTGAGTGGATACAGTGCATCATCTTCACGCAGAACCTGGCCAGTGGGATGTTGAACTTTCTCTCTTTCTCTCTGTGTTTCAAAGTATTCTCTAAAAATTATTATTGGAATTTTCTCTCCTTGGAAAAAGAGAAGACAGGGTCATGTGAAACGATGATAAAACAGATGTTGAAACTATTTTAGTTTAAATATGTTCTAAATGAGAAGTGATGTGTAGTCTTCCAGCAAACCCGGCAGAGGAAGATTCAGGTATCCGCCCAGCATGTGAAGGTGCAGGGGTGTTGGTGGGGGGATGAACTTGGGTACAGGACAGCCAAGGCAGAAACAGGGTGGGAGCCTGTCCTAAGGAGAGAGTCCCTGGGGAGGGGGAGCATGTGCTTCCAAGTCCCCTTGTTTGAAGACCACCCTCTGGGACCTGGCAGTGCTGGTGGTAAGGGCAGGCTCAGCAGTCAGCTCAGGATCCCGAGAGGGTGAGTCCTGCCAGCTGCCACACACAGGACTCCAGGGCAGGTTCTGATGCTTCCAGGGTTCCTGGGGCAGGTTCCTGATGCTTCCAGGGTAGTCCCCTCCCCATGGGTCACACCCACTGAAGCCGAGGATGGAGTCTTGCTTGGGATTTTAGATCTCTTCTGTGGATGCGGCTCGTGTTGGCCAGCTGTTGTAAAATTCTAAAATATATCTATTCTATACAATATAGAGAGTATATATTGATATACATATATACAGAGAATTAACATATATTCTATATACAAACCCCATGCACACACACATACTCATGTATTAATCATTATAGTATATTCAAACCACATTCCTGGCACACACACTACTATCAGTTGCACTACAATCACCCACTATTCAGATAATGTGTAGGCTTGTATTTTCCTAACATTTTAGAGCGTGAACCCCTAAGCCTCCTTCAGTGTAAATAATGCATTGAAGTAAAATATGGACTGTCAAGCTTAAGCAACAATTAATTATATAGCACATAAATCCTTCCCTGGAAATGAGGAATACATAGTCCTTTGTGCATAAATGTTTCTCGGAATTTTGTTTGAACTGCTGGCCTCATAACATTAGATGGTGCAGTCAGGATAATTTTCATTAGAAAAATAATTATAGGCTAAATACAGTTAATAAAACATTAACTATAAATTTGAATATTTTAAAAGCATGTCCTTCTAGGAGCAGCTTCTAATGAATTTTGATGAAAATACCATGATTACTTAAGAAAAAATAAATAGACAAGATTATTATCCACAATTGTGAGATTGATGAATTACAAAAAAAAAGCGATTTTAACTGAGAAAGAATTATTCTGCAAACCTATTTCATAAAATTGATAATGATAGGAAGAAGAGAAAAAATAATTCTTTATGCTTGACAGAACATTATGCCTAATTTTAATCCCATTGTCAATTCATGATTTTGTAGTTATTAGTAAATCATAAAGCCTTCAAGTTTTAAAGTTTAAAATAATGTTAAAAGATAAACTTCTATTGAAAGATTTGACCTCAGCTCTGAAGGACGTTCTGTGCCGTTGGTGGGGCTTGAAGACAGTCTGGGGCTGATCTTCTCTCAACCCGTTCCATCCCTTCCCTGTGGCTTCATGCACTCATCTGTCCCCCCAGCAAACCTGCATCCTCCATACGTCCCTCAGTGAAATCCATTCCAGTCCTACATTCAATACTAACACCAGCGTCTATTCTAGACTCCCACACTCTGGGGACCGTGGGATGTGGGGCCTACCAAGGTAACAGTAAACTTATCAGACACACTAATCTAGGCCACTTTCCAAGATGGAGAAATGACACTGGGGTGGTCCCGGTCCTGCTGGGTAACCAGCCCCACAACAGCGGGCTGCAAGAGGAGCTCTAGTCAGGGACGGGGGTCCTGGGGCCCACAGAGCAGTGCCTCGGGCCATCACTGGCTAGACCTTTTGCTATGCAAGTGAAGCTTTGCCTGTGCTAAGAAGGCAGTGGACTACAGGTCCTGACACACTCCAAAGAGGAGTCTCCCTTGATAACTGTCGCTGGGAAGAGAAATCTCAAGACTTGATCACCTCTTCTCCCTTCTTACCTCCCACCATCCCAGACACCCCATGCAGGAGGTAGAAGGGCCTCCTTTCACGGACACCATTTCTCTGTACAGAATTTAAAATAGTTTCTAAAGCACTTTTCCACGTCTTCTCCATTTTTATCCTTTCAGGAAACTTGCAAAGCAAAGCCATAACATTATTTTACTTTTTTGGTGTAAAATGGAGCCCAACAGGCTGTAAGGTGTGGCCATCCTGCAGCACCTGGGGCACGGGGCACAGGGAAGCTGGCCTCCACACTGTGGGACTGTGGGGTCCCCACTTGCTGCGGCAGACAAGTTCATGGATATAACACCACGCAAGGACAGTGGGCTGGAGAGAAGAGCCTGAGATGCTTGGGGGTAAAGGTGCTTTCACCCCTGGAGGCAGGTTCCTTCCATCTGAGCAGAGGGCCCTGGACAGCCCTTCGTGAAACCCAGCAGTGAGAAGGTGTGTCCAGATTCGCGTCCATCCACACAGTGCCCTGGTGTCCCTTAAACCCTCCAATCACTCAGGGCCTTGGGCAGCAGCTGCATGGAGCAGGACCCTCAGAGACACTGTTGGATGGTCCTGCAAGATGGCAGGTGTTCTATTCCATGCATGTTTTGTAGATGAGAAACTAAAAACCGATGAAGTGACTTACCAAACTTAAGCCACCCAGCTAATAAGTTGTAAAAGGAATATTTGAATCCAGATGGGAGAACCCATGTTTTGCTGAGAGCTTGAAAGGGTGGAAGGAGGAAGAACTCTTGCTTCCCTAGGGAGCCCGGGGAGGGAGACAGAGCCAGGAGTTAAGAAACTGTCCATGCATGAGAACTCGAGACTCTCACAAAGCTGCGAGCTGTGTACTATGATGCCCATTTGACAGAGTGGGAAACTGAGGCTCAGAGCTTCAAGGACAGAGACCAGGATTGATCCCAGCTCTGACAGCAATGCTCCCTGCTGCCTCCACTGCACATAAAGAGGAATCTCCTTGGCGTTGGGACCTCTGAACCCCGCGATAGCAGCTGGTCCCCAGATCTGGCTGTCTGGCCCCACAGAGAGCCCATTGAAGGCAGCATTGGAATCATGATGAAGCTGACACCATGGACGACCCCAGGAGGTGCATGTGGTGGGAAGTGGGTGGGCACGTCCCCCAGGTCACCCAAGCTGTCTCGACACTGGAGCTGCTGCCCTGGCCTCTGACCAGCTGGCCAGCCTCCTTGGCGCCTCCCCACCAAGCACTGGGCTTCTGTGGTCTGATGATCCCAGTGCAAATGAATCAGAAACACATGGCTCACTTTTCCCTGGAATTACACGTGATTTGACAAATGGTTAAAAGTCTCTGGCAAAATGCATTTGGGATTCGTTTATTGTCTAACAGTTTGAAAAATAAGTTTGAGATGTTGCACAAGTCTGAACACGGCGTTCCTTACTCATCATGCTGTTGAACAAGGAGTAAATAACTGCCGGTGCAACACCCCGGAGAAGCCCCCACTTTGGGCTACAAAGCGGTCTTGGAGAGGACGAAACTGTACAGGAAAAACATCAAGCTTGCAAAGATGTTTACAATAGCAGAGGCATGGAGTTGGTAGAAGAGAAAGGTCTCCAAGCAAAGAACGGGTTTTCTCTGAGAAGGTCGCATCCCACGCAAGCATCCCATGTGGCCTCGCTGGGAAAGCTGAACTCAGAGTTGTGTTCACAGCGCTTTATGTCCATCTCCTTAAAACTGTGGTGGTGGCTTACGCCTGTCATCCCAGCACTTTGGGAGGCTAAGGTGGGCAGAACATGAGATCAAGGGTTTGAGACCATCCTGGCCAACACGGTGAAACCCCGTCTCCCCTAAAAATACAAAAAATAGCTGAGCGTGGTGGAGCGTGCCTGTTGTCCCAGCTACTCGGGAGGCTGAGACGGGAGAATCACTTGAACCTGGGAGGTAGAGGTTGCAGTGAGCTGAGATCGTGCCACTGCACTCCAGCCTGGTGACAGAGTGAGACTCTGTCTCAGAAAAACAAAAACAAAAACAAACTGTGGCATCTACAAGAAGATGGCATTTTATCCAATTCCCCTTTAACGAGAATGTGAGCTTAAGTTAGGCTAACTTGTATCTCTCTGTTGTCCCTAATCAGACTAAGAAAAGCCACGTGACCTTGAGCAGAACAAGGAACATCTCAGCCCCCGGCCTGTAACGGGCAAGGTGAGTGGTTGAGGATGGGAAGCGGATGCCCTTTCTTCATTCCCACCCAACTCTGGTACTCATGGCCGGGGGCTTCCTTGAGGCTCTGTTCCCTGGGCAGTCAGGATTTGGCCATGAGGCCTTTCCTCTTCCTACCTTACAACTGAGTCACAGAGACCCCTCTGGAGGGGTTCACACCCCAAATCAAGGAAGCGCCGATAAGGCTGGGACAGCTTGAAGGAACTGTGAGAGGGCTGAGTGGGGAGGCTGGATTCAGGGCTCTGCCCATTGATCATCTTTGATGGTGTGGGACAGGCAGAAGAGGAGGGAAGGTGGTAGGCAGGGGCCACCTCGACCCCTTCCATGTACAGCTGTGAGGGTGTCCTGAGGGTGGAGGGTGCGGGCAGCCTGTGCACAGAGAAACCATCTCCAGCCTGGAACTCAGCCCCAGGTGGAGACTATAGTGGCCCTAGGCCCTCTTCCCTCTGCCTCCCGCCTCGCCCCTCACCTGGGCCCTACAGTGTGCACACCTGAGCCTGTCTGGGTCCAGCATGAACCGGTCTGGGCCTGGTGCTGCCACCTCTGTCTGGACCCCACGATAGCTTCCTCATCCTCTTGGCTTCTGCTTCCTTGCCATCCTCCCCCCTCCACAGGGTTGTGATTTTCTCCCTGAACCTCATCATAATCACACAACTTTCCATCCATCTCCATGTCCCCCACCTGGGCCTGGAGACCTCCAGGTGCCCGCCCAGTCGCCCCTGGCCCCCTTATATAAGGAATCTGGATGTCGACTCTAAATGTGTAGCTTCCTCCTGTCTCCTGGCCCCTCCCCTTGCCAACCATGGGCATCTTTCCTGACCCCCTTTAAGGCAGGGCTCTCCCCACTGGATCCCAGAACCCCAAAGCTCTGTGCCAGTCCCTCCCCAGCTCCTCAAAACTGACCTGCAAACAGCAGGCGTCCAGTGAAAATCTGCCTAAGTGAGTTAAATCTCAGGTGGACGTTCCTGCGTGGGGAACTCTTGTTGTGTGATTCGGGAGAGGGTTGTCCTCATCCCTGGTGTACCCTTTCATCATCCGCTTAAATCCCAGCAAAGTCACCTCAGCTTCCAGTGACAGCAGCTGACGGGAGGCAGTGTTGAGAAGTTTGAGCAAACATGGTTTGGAAAACTCGGGGTGGGGGCAGGAAGGACCAGGGACGATCGGATTCAGAACCAAAGCTGGTGGGCAGGTGGGGGTACAGGTGGGCACACTCTCATGGCCTTCCTCCAGATCTCTTTTAACAGGAGTTTTAAAACTGATTTAACGAACAGAAAGTACCAGGGGATTCCCCACACACTGTGTACAAAGAGCAGAGGAGGTGAGAATTAACTCTGGTGATGCTGTAATTACCGTAATTACCAGACTAAACAATTGTTCATTATCTGAGATTTAACGTCTTCGAACAGTTGGAGACATGACCTGCAAAAGGCTGGTTTGCGTTCCTTTCATGGTGCTGTCCTGGGATGCCAGTGTCAGTTCTGGAGTCTGTGCACTTGGCACAGGGGTTCACGCGGGTCGGGGTCTGTGTGGCATGAGGGGCTCCACACTGCACCCAGGGGCACACCAGGAAATGAAGTTTTGCTTTGCTCACCTTGAAACCATGCCGAATGTTCTAAATCGTGCATTCCACGTTTGTGCCTGTTGAGTGTGTGTCAAGTGGCAATTGCACAGAACGTTTAAAGTGAGGCTGGGACATCCAAAAGGCAGTTGCCAAAATTTTTGGTGAGTTCATTGTCAGCGAATCAGAAACATATGACTTGAATTACCATACAAATTCATGTTTAAATCTAATGAGCACTGTCTTTGGCAAAACCCAAAGCTCAGAGTCATCAGGGAGGAGCTTGGATGCTGAGTGAGGAGAGAGACCAACGTGCAGTTTCAAAGCGGGGGTGCCTGTGGCTGGGCGTGTGGAGCGGAGGGTCCTGACTGTGAAGGTGATCTCCTCATCCCCAGGTTCCCCGCTCTGTTATAGGCCTGGGTCTGAGGCTGCTGTGTCCAGGAGCATTAAGGCAGAGCACCTCAGAGCACCGAGCACAGTCCCGCTCAAAGCTTCCCCACGCTTCAGACGTGGAGGCCGCCTGCTGTGCCAGCTTGTGACGGGGATGGTGGGAAGTACAGCAGCCTCTCCTGCAGGCAGGATGTTTCCTTACTTCCTCGGGAAGTTGGGACCAAGGGAGCAGTGCACCCTCTACTTTTGTACAGTTCTCCAGAAATGACAGGGGCATCCAACTCTGTCACCCAGGCTGGAGTGCAGTGGCACGATCTCGGCTCACTGCAAGTTCTGCCTCCTGGGTTCACGCTATAGGGGCCAGCCACCAGGCCCGACTAAATTTTTGTATATATATACACATCTAATATATACACTCACATATATAATATATATACACATATATATAATATATACACACATATAATATATACACACATATAATATATACACACATATATAATATATACATATATAATATATATACATAATACATGCACATATAATATATACACATATATATACACATATAATATATACACATATATAATATATACACATATATAATATATACACATATATACACATATATATTATATATACACATATATAATATACATACATATATAATATATTTTATATATATATATTTTTTAAGTAGAGATGGGATTTCACCGTGTTAGCCAGGATGGTCTCAGTCTCCTGACCTCATGACCTGCCGAGGGATTACAGGCGTGAGCCAAGGTGCCCCGCCACATCCAACTTCTTTCACAGCCTGTATTTATTTCTCATGAAGTTGAAAAGAAAGCAAGCTGCTGTGCTGCCTCCTGGTCTCCTAGGTCAGGGTGGATACTCAGTCCTGTGATCCTAGGTGTTGAATGATCTCATTCTTCAGTTGAGAAGATGAAGCAACAGCCACAGGCTTGCCAGCCCTCACGGTGGCACAGGAGTCCCTGGCCGCAGCCTCTGAGCCTAAACTTGTCCTCTTTCTGTCTGTTACTCTGAGTCATCACATCCAGCACCAGCCCTGGGCTCCTTGAGTCTCAGTTCTGATGCCGGAGCAGGTGCCAGTAAAGCTCCTCTGACTGACTCATTCTTCCAGGCCCTTTTGATGGGACACTTGGGGTCAACATGCCCTGCCACCTTTTTCTCTGTGTCTGTTCAGTGGAATCACGGCTTCAGCCGGGGCACCACTTTCAGGGCCGTCCCTTTCTCTCATTGAGTGACTATGCATTCCTCGGAGGTACTGGGCCCCAGCCTGGACAGGATGGCCCTGGGCGGTCTCTTGCTTCTCAACCATAAGAGACACACCGCCATTCAGGCCGGCACCTCTGCGGTGGTGGTATCCAGGGCTGCACCGCACAGCCACTCTCCTGAGTGCACTGGCCAGGTCGGAGAAAAGCCTGTTCCCTCGTAAACCGAGATCGCGCCACTGCACTCCAGCCTGGGTGACAGAGCGAGACCGTCTCAAAAAAAAAAAAAAAAAAGAAAGAAAAAAGAAAAGCCTGCTCCCTGTCTGTTGCCGCGTGGCCTCAGAAAAAGGTTCCATGGAGGCTGTGGTTTTCCCAGCGCCAGCGCTGAGACAGATGCAGCACTGGGCGGGGAAATTCGTACGGCAGAGCACTCGGGGCAGGGAGGCAGAGCTGGTCAGTGGATCAGTTCTTTCCTGGCAACTGCGGGCCAGCAGCAGATTCCTCAGCAATGAAGGTGGGTCCCAGCAGTGCCTGTTGTTCGCCTGGTTTTCCTTCTTTTCTGTGCTCTCGTTCATGATTCTGGAAGTGAGCACAATCTACCCCGACGTTCTCCAGAGCCGCACACACCTTCACAAAGCAGTGCCTTACAATGTCCAGCTATTCAGATCCCTCTCACACCATGCCAAGAGGCAACAGCGGTTTCCTGTGGCTACTTCACAGGTGGCATCTCCATGGTCACCATATAATCAGCGATTTTGCTGGCATAAAGGCAAGAAAAATTAATTTTCTAAACTAAACCTACAAATGTATACATTACAGAAGTGGTTGCTTTTCCGCTCCCAGGAAAATTGCCAGCCCATTCGCAGGACGGCCAGACACGCACAATGATCAGATTTAGAATCTGTCCTTGCTGCTGTCCCATCTTACAGCCTTGAAAAACGTCACTCCTGCAACTACATTGTAGCACTGCTGTCTTGAAAGTAGATTATTTGAAGGTATATTTGAAGTACATTTGAAGGTGGAAGGTAGAAAAATAACACACATCTCTCTGTTTGCTAACTTGGTCTTTGGCTGTTAAATATTTAGCTATTTGGCATAAGGGCCTCCAATGATGCTCTTGGACAAGCCCGTCCATGCCGCAGATGGCCTGCTCAGGTTAGAGAGTCCTCGGCCCCTGCCCTCCACAGCCTCCTGCTCCCAGTGTGCACGGAAGAGGGTGAGGCCAGCCATGGGGACAGGTAGAGCATGCCCAGGCCGGCCTGTCTTAACAGCAACTTTGCAGAGGAATTGTCTAAAATTAACGACTCAACTCTTTATGTTTGCTGAAACATTTCTATTGTCTGGATCACCCTGCCTCTAAACCTTCCAGTAGGTTCCGACCCCCAGGAGCACACCTGCACTGGATCCCAATTCGCCTTTCAGCGATGCCTCTCCAGGCACAGACGCTACCAGCAGCGCTTGTTCCTCCATCCTTCTGCCACAGCGGAAGAGGAGCGCACATCGTCCTGAACTCTCTATGCAGTCAGGATAGTCCTCAAAGCCGTTCCCACCCACGCCCTGCGCTCTGAGTTGGAGGACATCAAGGCTGGCAGGGTGTCCTGGCAGAATCTGCTCCAGGAGGCCCTTCAGTGAGCAGGAGGCTGCCCCGGGACCCTGGACCCTGAAGGAAGAAATCCTCAGGCCCTCTTCCCACCCACCCTCTCATCTCAAGCTAGCGCCTCCCAATGGCCAAAACCAACCAGAAGACTGAGGGCCAGGGGACCCTGGGTGAGCAGGACAGAGAAAGGGCAGAGAGGCCTGGGGGGCGGTAGGGCCTTCTATGAATACAGCACCGACCTGATGAATGGGTGCAGAACAGCGTGGCAGAGGACAAAGGTTTGGGCATGAGGGTCTCACAAACCTGGCTTCCTATGAGGCCTGCCACCTGAGCCAGAGGCCTGCCCAGCCCAATGAGCCCTCCGTTTGCTTGAGACTTGTCACCCTAAGTGTCCTCCCAGTGCCTGCCCAGCTGGCCCTCAGCACTCAGGGATGGCAGGGTGCTTCAGCACTCCGGTCCTGGGCCACACCGGATGTGAGACACGCCTTCCCTGGGTTGAGCTTGGATGACAGCGGTACCTCTGCCCTCTGGTCCTGGGCCACGTTGGTTGTGAGAAACCCCTTCCCCGGGTTGGGCTCTGATGCAGTGGTGCCTCGGCTCTCCTGTCCTGGGCCACAGCGGATGTGAGAAATGCCTTCCCTGGGTTGAGCTCCAGTGCTTCTCTTGGCAGTGGGCACTTGTGAGTCCTCTGCACCTCTCTGGACCCGGCCCAGCCCGCCTGCCTCTTCTTCCTCCTCACAGTCCTTCAGGTGCTGGGGCCCATCCTTCCCAAGTCCACAGCCCCCGTGCACAGCTGAATCTCAGCCACCACAGCCCAGAGCACCTCAGCATCTCAGGTGAATGGAACCCACTTGCTCCCCGACACCCGCCGCCATGTGTGGCATGAGGCTGCTGGGGTCCCTGAACAAGGCCTCGTCTTTGGGGTATCCAGTCCCTTCCCTGGGGCAAGACTGGGTTGAACAAGGTGTCTCCCAACCCTCTGTCCTTAATGCCTCTCACCAGAGGATGCAGCTCAAAAGTACTCAATGTTTATTTTTCTAATTGACTTTCTAAATGTGTGAAACAGATTGCAGCAGCTGCTTCTGCTGTTAGGGGCTGGAGGGAGCAGATCAGGGCTGTGGCAACGGGAGCCCTGAGCTGGTGCCTCCACTCCTGGGGATGGGGGTGCTGCTGGAGAGGAGCTGGGAGGTGGAGGCGAGGGTCAAAAAGAAAGTCCCCTGTTGTAGAGATTTTCAGCTTGTCCTCCAACACCTGACAAAGGTAAGCAGAGTCTGGATAACCTGCCTGCCCTGTGTAGGTTACTCACACAGCAGACGCAAAGTGCAGCCACAGGGTCAGACCTGCCCAAGTCTCCCCACCCCGCCAACAGCCTTCCTCTCCCCTCCTCCTCTCTCCTCCCTCCTCCATCCCCCCACCCACCTCTCTCCCCTAATCCTGTCTCTGTCATAAGCCCTTTCTTTCTTTTCCTTTATTTCTCTCCTGAAACAGAAGGAAAAGAAGGCAAGGTGGTTGGAGGCGAGCTCTCTTTTCACTGGGGGAGTGAATAGCGTTTGGGGGTGCCTGGCATCCCCCGTCCATGCTGTCTGTCTTGACTGGTGCTTGACTCATCGTGCTGGGAGACTGAGAAGAAGCAGGACAGGAGCTCGCCCACCTTTTATCCTTCTATCCACAGTTCTTCTACAGCACCAAAAACCTGTTTCGCTTATGGCATAGAAACATATCCCTGATTTGCTGAAAAATTACTTTTTTCTCTTCTCACTACTGACATGACTCAGGGCCCACCCTGTTCTTCCCCTCATTCTTCTTTTGTCCCCTGGACTGCAGCTCAAGATGCCACATGGCGAGGCTCTGCAGCCCATCTGCTCAAACCCACCCACACCGCACCTTGCTGCTGGGACCCCTAAACCCCTCACCGAATCTCAGGCTGAGCAGGCATCTCAGCTCTCCCTGCCCATTATAAACCTGGTGGGCTCTCACCCAGTGCAAAGGATGCTGTGATCCCCTCAGCAGGTCCTGAGAGAGGTGACTGATTTCTTTTTGTTAAGCTGGCCAGGTGATTTCACTGTGAGTGTAAGGCGGAGAGCTGGGGTCTAAGTCACGCAAGCTCAGCGGGGCCAGTATCTCCCCACGGGGGCAGACACTGGTTCATGGGGAATAAAATGTCTTAATCTTCATATACATCAATTACAAGTAGGCATGCAGCACCCAGACAGAGAGTTTCCTAGATGAGGGGCAATTAGGAAATATGTCTGAAACCCTCTCTAGGTAGACAATAATGAAAAACGATGTTATATAAATTATATCTTAAAAAACTGTGATAAATACACACACACACACGTATATACACACATATATATGTATATGTGATGAAAGTGTGTAAAACAGGCTATCTAAATGCACCTGGCCCCACGGGGCTACAGCCCCTGTTTTATTACATCACTGTCAGGTGGCTGTGCTGCATCTAGCACCATGATGTTAACAAACAACACAGTAAAGTGTTCTGATTCTGTACAACCTGCTGAGGTCCAGGGGAGGAGTCAAGAGGGGAAGAATGTTTGGACCCAAAGCCGCAGCAGGGGGAGTGACCTTACAGGCTTCTAGTGCTGCTGGACACCCGGGAAGCCCTGTTTGGCTGCGGGTGCATGCTGGTTAGGGAGGGTTTGGCTGCGGGTGCATGCTGGTTAGGGAGGGTTTGGCTGCGGGTGCATGCTGGTTAGGGAGGGTAGCTGGGATGACCTGGATGGCTTGCAGGGGCTGCATGTTCTCTGGGCAGAAAAGAGGCATCTTGGTGGAGAGGCACCCTCTGTCCCTCAGGACTGTCTATCTCGAACAGGCTCCATACCCACCAGAGACACTTTGTGGGGTGTACCTGTCCCTGGCACACACACCCTGCTGGGACAGCTGTGGGCTACTGTTCCTGAAGGCTGGCAGCTGAAGTCATTCCCTGTACACCTTGACCTCCTGTTCTATCTGACAAAACCCAACATTGGCACCGTGACAACAGTGCAATCGTTGGCCACCTGGGGTGGAGGAGAGGACACCCTGCCATCTCCTGCTGGAGGAGGAATGATTACTGCCATTACTCTTGTTGGGATCCACTGCTTTTGCCATGATTATCCCTGTGGCTGCATCTCGGGGCATCCGTGGGCTTGTTGCCTTGTGGTAAACACAGGCAGAGGGAGCTGATGCAGACACATTCAGTGACTCAGGGCTCGTGTCTCCTGAGCAGACGTGGACATGGTCTTCTCAGGATGGCAGCCTTGCAGCTCTGAGCTGAGCCTGCCCTGTGGGTTTGTGGTCACCAGTGTCCCCGAGGCCCCTCAGGCCCGAGCTGCCCAATGCATTCACACTCTCTTTCAAACTTTTACATTTCTGTTTATTTCACTTAGCATCTATTTTGGATTATGTTCTAGAGTAGAAATTTAATAGTTTTCGAATCATTATCTTTCTATATAATCAATCTTTCTGCATTGGTTTGCAAGGACTCAGACACTGCACATGCACTCTGGTCTCTGGAGGGGCAGCCACGTTCTATTACATAGTTAATGCATATGCATCTATATTTATTTTGTCTTATTCAGATATTAGTGTATCTGCACAGACTTTTCTTAACTAACACACAGCTATGTTTTGGGGTATGTGTAGAGGATAAAGTCGGGAAATTGACCAGCCTCTCTCATCTGTGCATATCTCTCTCAGTGTCTCTGTCTCCATGTCTGCCTTTCTCTGTGTGTGTATAAATGCATGTATACATAAACATGCATCATGTCAGCCACAGTGACGTGTGTTACGTATTTTCTGTATTTACAGTGTATTCATATCCTGACTTCCTAATTTGTTCCA
Organism: Chlorocebus sabaeus; assembly: GCF_047675955.1. Taxonomy (NCBI): domain Eukaryota; kingdom Metazoa; phylum Chordata; class Mammalia; order Primates; family Cercopithecidae; genus Chlorocebus; species Chlorocebus sabaeus. Next base: position 90,955,274 of record NC_132907.1, on the reverse strand, counting down.
TTTATCTTTCTGTCTAATCTTAGCCAGTGTCATGGTTTGTGGTATGTTTGGTACCAACTTGTTCATTAAGGCACAGATGTATGCCTTGTCTTTGAAAATATTGTCTTGGCTATTCTTACATGCTTATTCTCCCAGGTAACCTTTAAAAGTATCACACCAGATTCTCGGAAATGTGCACTGGATTTAGAATTGGTTTAAACAAATAAACACTCGGAGGGAGCTCGCCTCTTCCCAGCGTAATGTCCGCCGCGTGGCAGGAACTGCTAACTGTCCCTACGCTCTCCTCCTTCCTCTTGGTGATGGAAGCTGCCCCCCGCTGAGTTGTAGATGCCCACATTTCCCGGACCCTGTGCAACTGGCTGTGGCACAGAGACTGCGTGTGGGACAATAGGAATACCACCAAAGGTGAGGAAGACAATTTCCAGGTAGTCTTTTTAAAGTCCAGGCCATTTGTCCCGACTTCCTGTCTCTGTTCCCACAGAGAGGCTGGGGAGTGGGGTGAGCCAGCCTCCATCTCGTGGGAGAGAACCACATGACGGGGGAGCCACACATCCACCAGAGCCTACGCGTTGGGGCCCTGAGTGACCGCATGGAGCCGAGCTGCTGCAAGCACAGGAGCACTCAAGTCAGCGGCCTCACCAGAGGGAGACGGCGCTGCCTGCCCGAGCCGCCTCACACTCAGACCTTCTCATTACAGCAGATTCATCTACTCACAAGACAGTGGCTCTCCAAGAACATGTTTTAAATATCCTTCAGTAACTCTATTACGAGTTCTCATTAGATTGAATTCATTCTTAAATTTTTTTTATTTCAGTTGCTATTACAAATTAATTAATTTATTCCATGCCAGTTGGTACTTTGGTTAGACAGGAAACATCAGTTTTGAGAATATATTTAATAATTGGTTTCTTTGTAATTTTTTTTAGTTACTTCATGCATGTGCATGTGTGTGTGTGAATGTTTACAAACATGTAACATGCAAATAGTGGTGACTTTTTGTCCTTTTCTCTGAGGGAATGAGCTGAAGACTGTTATGATACCTGACCTTGTCTGTCTTTATACTTTTCCTTTGGAATCCATCTCCTTATATACACCCAGACGCCTCCTTACAGACACATCTCCCTATTAGACCTTTCTCTAGATGATACATTTTGTAATTTCTCCACCAAGGTATCTTTCTCTACCATCGAATTATTAAATTGACCCACAATTTCTCCAGTGCCAACTTCCCCGGGGGAGCCACTGTCCTGGGTGCACAGCATCACCTCCTTCAATCATTGGCAGCACCTGATTCTTCTTCCAGGTCTAGCTGGGCCTCTGCCCTCTCGAGACCACAGTGGCCTCTCTTCACCTGGGCATCTCACGTGCATTGCCTGTGCCCCTTTTTCAAAAGAATGTTGGTATTTCTGTTTAAATAATTTGACCCATTAAAGCCGTTCTAGAAAGGTAGGATGCATAGAGGCTAAATCCCCTGGCACTTCACATTGCAGGCTCTCAATGTGGAATTAAGTTTAATTCAACAAATACCAAAGGTCTGTCACACGCCAAGCCTCAGGAGAGAGGCATTCCTCATTGTTGAAGGAGGCAGATGGATGTTGGTGGCTAAACAATGCTTTTAATAGGGCCCAGAACAGTTTCTCTATGCAGAGTAGCAAGGGCTGACTTTCATCAAGTCTATGTTTTTCCTCGTAAATGGCGCATGGGTATAGTCTAACCACTGACAGGCTGGGGAATAGGGTGAGCCAGCCTCTATCCTGTGGGAGAGAACCACGCCCCACATGAGAGTGGAGCCACCTGTCCACCACAGCCCAAGTGCTGGGGCCCTGAATGACCGCACGGAGCCGAGCTACCCCAAGCGCAGGAGCACTCAACTCAGCAGCCTTGCCAGAAAGGAAGAGTATAGATTTTATTTATTCCTGCCCCTGAAAGGAAGAGTATAGATTTTATTCCCAGTTATACACTGTCCTGACATTGAGCAAGCTCCTCCAGCTTCCCGTGCCCCCTCCTCTCTGTGAAGTCTCCCTACCTTCCACAACCCCACAGCATCCCTCCTTCCTTTACTTCTAGAGATGTCTTGAGAATAAATGAGGCATTAGCAACCTGTTCTGAGGAAGACATCGTGTAAATATGATGCAGAGTTTCACCTGCCCTAAACTGCTAAAAGTGTTGCTGGTTCTGTGCTAAATAGATGGCCACGTGCTTTTCCCACGGAGCCTCCTTTCTGCTAACAGGGTGAGTCCCCATCAGGCCAAGCCTCTTAAAAGGAGTGTGAAGAAAAACACTGGAAGGTGCCTTGGTTTATAAATGGCGGTATTATTCTTAGCATGCACCCTATCGGGAGCCCTGTGAAGTTGCTGATGTGACTGAATTTAACGAGGTGAGATCAATGGGGCCTGCAGTCCCCAAGTGCAGGGCTGATGCTCCTGGTGGCCTCAGTCTGCCCATTCCCTGCAGCGGGTGTTGATGCTACTTTGGGTTTGAATGATAATCTTTTTAATGATGAACTGAAAGTGGAGAAAGGCCCTGAAAAAAATAAATAAACACAATGATAAACAAAGGAAACCCTGCTCCATTACATAAGAAAACAGCCTTAGCCCTGTGCCAGCTGCGTTCAGAGCCTGCCCGTTCCAGCAGCAGGCTCAGGTGATGTTTCCCCATCCCCCGCGAAGGAGCAGCTCCTAGTGTCATTAGCGATCCCACATGAAAAATCATTCATTCCCAAATCGATGGATTAAAAGTAGCATGTTTTCCATCTGGAGCACTCTAGACCTAACACAGGATGCCATGCTTACACAGTCAGAAGTCCAGCTCGTGAAGGCCCTAGAGCCAAAGCCGGTGCTCCCCTTCCCGGGACGTTTCACAATCAGCCCTGATGGGGCGATGCCAGGGTGGTTACAGTTATCTCACCAGGAGGCACAGGGGCATGGGCCCCACGGTGGCTGTGTTGCAGATGCTGGTGAACACTGGGTGCCCTGATGTAGATGCGCTGCCCAGGAGATCCCAGGGCTAGGTAAGAGGTCACCACACTCCGCTCCATCCCCTGTTGTCCAGGGTGGAGCAGGAACGTACAACGCCAGGCCCCAGGACTGGTTATCAGGTGTTGGCAGAGGGTGGAAGCGTGTGGCTCCTCCTGAGAGCCTGCTCTGTCCACCGCTGTTGGAGGTGACATCTTCGTGGTTCGGATCACAGTCTCTATTTTGGCTTTGCGTCTCAAGCGTGCCGGTGAGGGCAGAGCCTGTGGGCTGTGGATTCTCAGAGGCTCGGCAACAAGAACAACTGCACCACCAGCCTCAGGTCCCACCGGCGGCCTGGGAGCTGTCCCTGGCAGATGCAGCACCTCCGTGTGACATGACCTACATTGTAGCGGTTTGTCCCTGGCTTTGTGTGAGAGCCAACATCCCCTCCCATCATCTGGAAACAAATTCCAAGGACCTCTCAAATGAAGCATTGAAGAACAGTTGTCTAACAATAAATAAATAACGGAATAGATAGAACTCCACTCTATCAAAATTGGAGAGACCTGCCAGCTGTCCAGTAGTGCTCCAGTCCATTTGCAGGCATGGCCCTCCACAGCCCACGTTCTACAGGGCTCATTCTGTTGCCCAGGCTCATCTTGAACTGGGCTCAAGTGATCCCCTCACCGGGGCCTCCTGAGTGGCTGGGATGTGGGCAGGAGCCCCTGTGCCCGGTCAAACTATGAGTTGTGATGTGCATCTCCCTGCACAGATTCCTTCACAGACCCTGGACACCAGAGGCCAGCGCAGCCACAAGCAGGCAGTGAAGGGGCATCTCCCCAAGCTGCCCAGGATTGGAATAAAAATAAGCATGACTAGTCCTGGACTAACTTGAAAATAAGCCAAGTTTCCCAAAACCCTCCAGCATCTTCTTTCTGTTTAATTTTCCATGATTCTAAATAGTGCTGCCTTCTCTTTCTCCCAAAGGAATCTGACAGGACCTTTGAGTTCGTAGGTCCCCCTGTCCAGCAAGCTCCTCCCGGGGTCTTGCTTCCAAGCCTCTGCTCTGGGTGGCGAGTGAATCTGGTCTTTACCAGGCTTTGCTCCAGAAATCAGCTGGAAGAACAATTGTGCAATGAGGGCTCCCCCAAATCACACCACATAGAGTTCAAGGTCAACGATGTCGCTTTCAGATTTATAAAGGAAGTTGACCCTGTTGGAAAGCGACCTGTACAAAAGTGTCTAGATGGCCTTCCCCCAGTTAATAGCGGTTCATTGAAAGTCAATGTCTTTGCCTATTAAACGAAAACTCGGCATTATTTTCCTGCAGATCTGAAGTATAGCCTATAGCCCTTGGGGTGTGGAAATCTTTAGAGTGACTTTTACTTTCACACCCGCTGCTGTTCTCTTCCTGCAGGTCCGCATCCCAGAGCGAGGCCCATGTGTGAAAAGCAGGGCGGCAGCATGTCACTTGCTGTCCAGGGAATCAGCCTGTTAATGTGTCAGACAAAAGTCTCTGCCCAAACTTGGCTAGTGAGACTGGTCCCGGCCAACCTGGCCAAGCACCATAAATAAATGACAGCCTCACGGAGCAGAAAACCAGCACTTAATTACAGTTGTCCCCTCCACTGACCAAGCTGGCCACCAAGCAGGGGCAGCCTCAGGTTTCCACTGGCAGGAAGTGGGCAGGCCAGTGCCGGCTGGACTCCGAGGTGAGGCTGTTGCCCCGGGTGATGGCTTCAGAACACGTGCTGGGGGCTTGCCTCTGTCAGAGGATGTCTGCCTCCACAGCTTGCTTTTCTTGTTAAGGCACATTTTCATTTTTCTAGAGAGTTCTGTGGCTTTCAGAGTGGAGAGATCTCCGTGCTGCAGGGATGGCCCCATCAAGTGAATAAACATCCAGGGCTGGGGACTCAGGGACACTCCACAGACACACCCACGAAAGCAGCATGCAGGGACTGAGGGTGACATAGGCAGTGTGGGGGGCATGTGGGTTGAGGGAGGGGGGCAGGTCTCACAGGGTGTGGCCCAGAGCAAGCAGGAACTCGACAGGGACAGAGCAGGAACTCGGCAGTCTAGGAGGACTTCTGGAATCACACTGGGGATCCCTGCCAGCTATTTTCCAAAGAACAAGACAGAGAGGCCGAGCGATCCTTGCAGGCAAAAGTGAATCATTATTTTAGGAATAGACTTGGATTTGCAAGGTAGATCTAGAGGCAGTTCTGCAAATTATCAGGCTATCAATAGGACTGTGAGTTGTTCTTTGCATACAAGATTTTAACCTTTACAAGTTTTCCATATTTATAATGGCAAGGTAAGGGTAGGAGTGGCCACAAAGTGCCTATTTATGAGATACTGCTGTTCTGTATTAGTTTTCTGGGGTTGCTGTAACAAACTACCACCAATCAAGTGTCTTAAAACAACAAAATGTATTCTCTCACAGTTCTGAAGGCCAGAATTGGAAGTTAAGGTACCAGCAAAGTCCTGGCCCTTCGGAAGGGTCACGAGGAGGATTTTCTAGGCTCTTCAGCTCCTGGTGACTCTGCACATTCCTTGGCTGTGGCTGTATCACTCCCATCTCTGCCTCCATCTGCACAGGGCCTTCCCCCCGTGTCTGTGTCTCAGATCTCTCCTCCAGTGAGCTGAAGGCAACAGAAGCCATCACTATCGCTTCCACGTGGGGTCTGCCCACCTCTGGACTAGCTGGCCTGTGTCCAACTCCTGCCCGCAGAAAGTCCTGCTGCACTTTGCCCTTCCAAGTTCTCCTTGGAGCACTCCAGATACGAAGATCTGAACCCATGCTTTGTGGATGATCTCAGGTCAACTTCCTTCCCTTAACTCCATCTGCCAAAACGCTTCTCAAATAACGTCACGGTCACAGGGTCTTGTGGGGCTTATCTTTTAGTAGGGAGTGGGCGGGACACTGTCCAGTGTACTACACCAAGCAATATGTCAGGTCCACGCCTACAAGGCATATGTCACCATACATGGGAGGACACGTCTACCCTTGTCCTTTCAATGCTCCCCACAGAGGACAGTATCTTCCATGGGGCAGGGAGAAGGGTGGAAGGTGGAAGCAGAGACCTGGTACACTGGAGAGGCTGAAAAACTGTCCACTGATGTTCTGCCCTATTTTCAATTATTTCTAAATTACAGAACAAAATTACGCTACACAGCATATGAATTCCTGACCCTAAGCTGAAGATCAATCAACAATGACCAGAACGCACAGAGAAAGGGAAACTGGAGTGGGGTTCGGAGGGACGGGATGTTCCTCAGGATTGATGTACTTACAGCCGGCTGGAGGTGATTCCAGGCGGTTATCCTTAAACCCTGTACTGAGCCCACCTCTCACTTTGAGTCTGTGTTAGGCCTGGAATCCAGCCAGATGCCCCCACCTTGAGGTGTTCCTCATCCTCCCAGGTCTTTCCGCAGTGTCTCCCACAGGCGCTTTGAGGATGAGCATCCAGGGATCTCTGTGGAGACCTGGGGACCCTTTGCAGGGGGTGAATGGATGTGCTGTGTGGCCCAGGGGCCCTCACTCAGCTGCACAGGCTGCAGTGTACCAAGTCGCAGATGCACTGTGTCCCGTGCCTACTCCTAGTTACTCAAACGTGTGGATTCTATAGCCCTGGGGACAGACACAGGGTGCATCCCAGATCTCCTTTCAAAAGCATTTCAGAGTCTCTTGGGAGAGAGAAAGAGAAGGCAGGGGATGAAAGGAGAACTCAGAAACTCCTGGAAGCCAAAGAAAACCTTAGGTTTAGAGAAACTTGGAGCAATTAGTGCTTGGAGTTGGCAGCAAAATGGTGCTAGGTAATTAAATAACACCTAGAGTCTAAACAGCGTCTTTCCATAGGAGCCTGAAAACCCCCCAAGAAAGACTGAAGTGGAGGAAAAGGGAGAATAAGATGGGGGTGGGGAGCAGGAAATGAGAGGGACTTTGGTGACCAAGATAGTTAACGGGCCTTAAGTTTTCCCCAATTTATGATGACCTCAGTTGAGCACGTCCTGGATGACAAAGAGGATGCAAAGTCCAGCGTGCAGGTCGTGCTGGTTAGACTCAGGTCTGTATCTGCCAATCATGGGGAGACACAGGCAGATCAATAGTCAGGAACACTGGGTGTCAAGAAAAGGGGACGCACACCTAAGAATCCAGCTTGAAAATGCATCCATTGAATACATTCTGTTAGCAGTGAGAGGGAAGGTTGGATAGTCATCTTAAAAATCACCACGCCATTGGTGCCTACCAATTATTCTCTGCCAAAGAGTTTTGGCTACATACAATTTGGAGATTTTATTTCCCTTTGCAAAGTATCTAAGGCATGTCTTCAGGTTGGAAGACATTGGAAAACATCCGTGTTTGCTTTGCCCTTTCTTATTTTATGTGAATATTTCACTGTTAACAAGAGAAGTTTCCTGAGTAAAGAAATTTCTTGGAACTCAACAGAGAGTCTGTGTCAAGCCATGAGAGAGCGGAAGAATATTCTATACGGACAACCCACGCCCCTGCAAAGGGTCCCTCTTCTCACCAGGGGTGATGTGTTGGCAATGTCCATCTCAGACGTGGCTGTGTCTCTAGAGGATTTTTATGGCTCCCACACAGTACTGAACAAGATGTGTTGTGGTCAGTCCACAAAGTCGAACTTACCTCTAAAGAGTTGAAAGCCGCTAAGGCCTTTCTTCTGTAAAACCACTTCCTGGGAAAATATTCATTATTACAACAATTAGAGGCAATAAAAGGCCTAAAAGAGTATGGTTAATAGATGGCCTGAGCAACTCATTCACTGCCCAATTATAATCCCACTTGGAATACAGACTTTGGGTTAATGTATACAGCTCACAATGTGTGTTGGGAGTGAAAAATGACACCCTTATCATGATTCCATTACTTCCAGGGTGCTTCCATCCTCTTCGCTATTTTCCTCACTATTCTTCCTACAGCCAATGCTAAGAATAGACTGAGTGATGTCAAATTTTGGAGAAAAAAATAAAATAAAATTAGTAACTCAATTGTTACAGGATTAGGGCTATGAAAATGCAGCAATGACTAATTCAAGGGTGTAGAAAACACTTCACAAAATCCACTTCAGACACCATTTCATGTTCCCTTTAAGAACTGAATATTAGCCAAAAATGTCTCCTGAGTAACACAGCTTCTGGCTGAAGTTTGGATTTTAAGTAGAATGTACTTTAAAAGCAAGAGAGGCTTGTCACTGGCCCATAGCAGCCGAGGTCTTTGCCAGGTGCATTCTCTACGCAATCGAGGAAGAGCTGGAAAACCTGGCTCCATAAACCAGGGCTGCATCTCTGCAGCTCTATACTCCTGTCCAAGAGGGGGCTGCATCTCCATGGCTCTTCTTGGTAAGTACAGGTTTTTTGCCCACTCCTTCCTCCTTTCCTGTTCTTAGCAGCAATTATTTGGAAAAAGCGGGTCTGAAGCAATCTGCTCATGTCACTCAGAGTCCCCCACACACAAACTCTTAGAGTGCAGAGGGTCTCCCTGGAGTTCCATGTGAAGATGAACCAAGGCAGGGCCATCTGGGGAGATAATTTTATGTGTCACCCTGACAGGGCCCCTGACGTGTGAATTCAAGGTTAGGCACAATATCTGTGGGATATTTCTGAATGAGATTAACATTTGAATCTGTAGACTGAGGGAAGCTGTTTCCCTCCCTGGTGTGGGTGGACCTCATTCAATCCACTGAAGGCCTGAATAGAATAAAAAGCTGGACAAGAAAGAATTGTTTCTGTCTTCCTGATTGTCTCTGAGATGGGTCATTGGTCTCTGCCTTTAGACTCCAGTGCACGCTGGGGCTTCCTCCAGCAGCTCCCTGTGCCTCCTCCAGCTGCCCAGTTTCAGGCCGCCATGGGACTTGCCAGGCTCCACATCACAGAAGGCAATTGTTATAGAAAATCTCTTGACAGATGATAGAGGAAGATGATGCTAGAGCTGGAGATGCATGGGTAGATGTGCCATCTGTGGAGATGGGTTCCCCTGGAGGACACCTACAAGCTCCCCAAGACAGTCTTTCCATGCAGTACACGTTCCCAGGTGGGAGCACGGCAGAGGCATTGGCCAAAGTCCTCCCAGCATGTGGGAGGCCCATTTTAGACTTTCTTCTCAACACCGAGAAAGTGATCGCACTTGCCCACCTTCAGAGTGGTGGCATCGACTGTATCCATACATTCAAGGGAGGGAGCAACTTGGAAAGAACTTCTGAGCACTAATCAGCCCTGCATAGCTCTGGAGACAATTCCTGTGGTAGCACTACAACTACAGTGCATATTAAATGCATCCCTACTACCGAAAAGAACCTTGAAGCATCACATGTCAATTCAGTAAGATTCATGATCTCAGAGAAGTGTCTGCTCCCATTATCAGCTTTTAATCTTATCCACATCAGCCCTTTTTAGGGAAAACAACAACAACAACAACAACAACAACAACAACTCATGAATACTTTTCTGTAAGTCATTCGACTTCCTTCAAATAGGAAAAATTTTGGAATCTCAAAAGCATCCTTTCTGCTTGGCATGGCTCACCTCTTCCAGTCTGAGAAAGGTACCATTGTGTGACTTCAGTCAATTTGATAAACTACGAGCTTAGCAGCCTTTTATTTTTGAGGAGTGAATAGCGACTTTCTCTGTCCTCGGCAGCACCCCCTCTCCCTAACTCTCCACATTATGCAGACTTCAAGGAGCGGAGCTGCCCTGTCAGAGGAGCCCTGATGGGAAGGAACTCCGGAGTGGTTCAGGCGCTGGCAGCGTCTTTAGGCCCTAGACAGGCACATTAGTCTGGATGTTAGCCGCATCTCCTTAATTGGATTGCCTGCATAAATTGCAATACAGCGTGGACAAGTGATAGGAATAAATATGTTTTTCCCCTTAAAAAGAACCCAAATATGTAAACAACCCGTCATGTAGGAGAGAGTGTATGTGCATCTTATTGAAAGGGGAGAAATAATTTGGAGAGATGAGAAAAGAGCACAGGGTAAAAGCTGATATGCTTCTTTTATAACGGATAGCCCCAAGTTGTAGAGGCCATTATTTCTTGCATTTTCAGAGCAAATGAACTTGACAGATGGCCGTGTCACCCAAACCCCCACCTACCAACTTGATTATGCAGAAAACAATACAATAGAAAAGAAATCATTACTGAAGGAACCTGGTTAGTCCGCAGAGGGCCGGGGAATGCAGAAGAACAAAATTACAGTGGTGGAATTGAACAGCAAGAATGCATTTAACACAAAGTGGGTTACAGCGAGGCAATCAGTCATGGCTAAAGCTATTGTCTGGGCTTGCTTGCATGGTATATGAAGTAATCTGTCATCTCCCACGAAATTTATGCTTAGTTTATAGGAGAAAACTACAAAGGTTTTGCCAGGACATGTGCTGGTAACCTTAAGTAGCTCAAGTGTGGACCCATAGAAATGACACGTTGGACATTTCAGGATGCTTGCTGCCTTTTGTGTGGGGGCCTTTATCTTATCACTGAGATGCTCCCATCTGATGCTCACATGATTTGCTGAGGTGTCTGGGGAAGTTAAGGGCACAGATTCATTCAACTTCAACAATGGGCAGCCCTGCATGGCAGCAGTGCGGACACCAAAAGCACTGGTTGGGAAGACAGAAGACCATCATTAGAGTGAGACTTCTCAAAACTTAAAGAAGACTGCTGCCATGCGTTTAGAATGACTAACAGCCTTCTTATTTGTGGCGGTGTGTATGTGTTAGGACAGGTCAACACCAAATATATAAGCCTCCCCACGTATGCAACAGGTAGCCTGGGATAGACAGTGAAATCGTGTTTTCAGCTACACTAGGCAGTCATACGCCACATCTAAGACGGTGCTTCCACACTAGAAATGGATTCTTGAGACTAAGTCAGCTCCTCTGTTCCTTTGCTGAAAAATGATGGGGTCTTTGTTTCCTGTTGTGTGGTATTCCTCCCACCTGAAAACATCTTCCCCCTCCATTGTTGTTTCCTGGGTGGGGCCAGCCTAAAAGGCCCAGCTCACAGGTAACTCCGGGGGACACCTGCCCACAGGTAACTCCGGGGGACACATGCTCACAGGTAACTCCGGGGGACACCTGCTAACACTCACAGGTAACTCCGGGGGACACATGCTCACAGGTAACTCCGGGGGACACGTGCTCACGCTCACAGGTAACTCCAGAGACACGTGCTCACAGGTAATTCCGGGGGACACGTGCTCACAGGTAACTCCGGGGGACACCTGCTCACAGGTAACTCCAGGGGACACGTGCCCACAGGTAACTCCGGGGGACACGTGCTCACAGGTAACTCCGGGGGACACGTGCTCACAGGTAACTCCGGGGGACACCTGCTCACAGGTAACTCCAGGGGACACGTGCCCACAGGTAACTCCGGGGGACACGTGCTCATAGGTAATTCCGGGGGACACGTGCTCACAGGTAACTCCGGGGGACACCTGCTCACAGGTAACTCCAGGGGACACGTGCCCACAGGTAACTCTGGGGGACACGTGCTCACGCTCACAAGTAACTCCGGGGACACGTGCTCACAGGTAATTCTGGGGGACACGTGCTCACAGGTAACTCCGGGGGACACGTGCTCACAGGTAACACCGGGGGACACGTTGTCACGGGTAACTCTGGGGGACACCTGCTCACAGGTAGCTCGGAGGAACCCCTGCCCACAGGTAACTCCAGGGGCACCTGCCCTCTGCATGGCCTGCACCCCTGTTATCCCAGGACTCCATGCTTCCTGGCACTGGCTGGTTTGGTTCTATCTCAGCTCTCGTATTAGACTCCGTACTCACAAAGCAAGTGGCTGTGTCACATCCATCCGCGTCAGTAGCTTTCATCTGTCTACATGTTACAATCTCTCTCTGTACATAGATATGATATACAGACATGGGTCTCTAGCTATTTAATATTAATTCTGTACTGTCTTGTACAATATCGTATATACTCACAGATCAGGGATATGGATATACAGAGTACTTAATAATTTAATATAACTAATAATCTAATTTAACATACTATTAAATATAATCATACAGGTTAAGTATCCCTTATCCAAAATGCTTGGAACCAGAAGTGTTTTAGATTTCTCATTTTTTTTCAGGTTTTGGAACAGTCATGTATACATAATAAGATCTCTTGGGGATGAAACCCAAGTCTAAAAACAAAATTCATTTATGTTTTTATATATACTCTATACACAGAGCGTGAAGGTAATTTTATGCATTATGTTTAATAATTTTGTGAAACCTATCATACGAGGTTGAGGGTGAAATTTTCCACTTCAGTTTTGAATTTTGGAGCATTTTAGATTTCTGATTTTTGGAATAGGGATGTTCAACCTTTGTAATATTAATATAATTAAATAATCTACTTAATATATTATTTATATTGTAATATAGAAATATAATTTTATATTAAAACAAATGTATATGTACATATACTATAAATAATATTATAATATAATAATATATTTAACATATAATTTAATATGTTAAAACAATATAGGTAATCATTTGTTGGGATTAATTAAATACAAATTTGTTAAAAATTGACCTAGGGATTATATGCAGCTTTCAGAAAATTAAAACAATTTTCCAAGCTTTCACTGTATCTCTTGATTTATGCCTACTGTTTTCCGACCTATTTGTAATCAGTGACTTGTGTCTTTATTTTACATTTACTTGGTGAAAAGTAGTCAGCAGTGCTATATCTATTTGTACCTTAGTATTACCTCAAACTAAAGAACAAACACAGAAATGTGTCTTAGATTATTCTACTTTCAAAAAGTCCTAGTTCAAAAATCCAGTGTTGAAGCATGTATAAGAAATGTATTTTGCCAGACTCACAGCCAAGAAGCCGAGGATAGATCCCTTTCACCTACACAGGGAGCAGAGGATAGATCCCTTTCACCTACACAAGGAGCAGAGGATGGATCCCTTTTACCTACACAGGGAGCAGAGGATAGATCCCTTTCACCCACACAAGGAGCAGAGGATAGATCACATTTACCCACAGCCACTCATAAAGTCTCCCAAGATATCACATTTGTGGGTCATCATGAAGTTTGCAACCCCTGGAGAAGGATGTGTTCAGTTTATTTGGAATGGAAACGTTGCCTGTTCTGCGGCAGAGTTCAGCACCTGCGTCTACTAAAATGGAAACAGTCACTCAAACAAGGAAGCTTTAGAGAATCAACATTTCCAGCAGCCAGACCTGGTTTCCTACTGCCCGTGGCAGGCAGGAGTTCAGAGCTTCACCTCCAGTACTCTGATGAGATCATGGATTTGGATGTCATCTGAGAACTCAGCCCTGTTCCAGGCAGGGGCTGTTTGGGGACAGTGCTATGGTGCTGATTTCCAAGTGGACAGCAGGTCCAGTGAGACGGCAAAATAGCAGCCACTACTAATATAGGGCGATGGGGACTGACATCGTCCAGCTGCACTTGTACCCCAATATTAACCCCAAAACATTACATAATGCACCGGCAATTAAATTTGCCCTCAGTATTATATGGGGCAAGGTAATTGCTGATAGCCACAGGTGAGAAATATCTGCACAGCAAAATATAACTTATCTCAGAAGAATATAGGTTAATTCATGAAATAAATTCTGCTTTCAAGTCCAGAATGTCTGTGGGATTCCCTTGAAAGGTAATAAAGGGAAAATAAAGGACAATAGTTCTTAGAGTTAAGGGGCGGTGGTGTCTGTAGCTGGGATCCTCCAACTAGACACAAATATGGTCTCGGGGAGGTGGTTCCTTCCTCCCTAAATACGCACTGCATCTGAGTTGTTTCTAGGAGCACACTCTCCACGCTCCTCTTAGGGTAGCAGAATTACGGCCTCCCAAATATGTACACATCCTAACCCCAGAACCTGTGAGCATGTAGATTACATACCCAAGGGAGCCGAGGCTCTCGCTGGAATGCAGGTCATTGAGGAGCTGGCCTCGAGGTGGCAGATCCTCCTGTGTGATCCTGCTGCATGACCTGGACAGACCCCAGTGCAATCACCAGGCTGTTATAAGGAAGACAGGGAAGAACAGAGAGTTGGGGAGAGAGTAAAAGATGCCACACTGTTTGTGAAGATGGAAGAAGGAGTCACAAGCCAAGGAATGCTTGTGGCCTCTGGAAGCTGGAAGAGGTGGGGAAATGGGTTTTCCTCTGGCCCTTCCTGAAGGGAGGCAGCCATGCCAATGCCTGGACTTCAGCCCAGGGAGACCCATTTCAGACTTCTGCCTCCGGAGTTGTAAGGTCCCAAGTCTGTGTTCTTTAAGACTAACTTAGTGGTCTTTTGTTACAGTAGAAATAAGAAAGGAATACACCTCCACCCGCAATCCTTTTATTTGAATTTATTTTTTAGTTTCTAGTATTTAGAAAGGTGCTCAGTGCATGTGATGGACATGGTTCTTGAGGGAATGAATTCATTCTACACTATTCACGAGGAGTGGTGTTCTGACGAGACTCTGAGGGTGGAAAAGGTCATTAAGAGTCAACACCTCCAGACTTAGCACAAGAATGAAAACAAGCCAGGCACAGTGGCTCAGCCTGTAATCCCAGCACCCTGGGAGGCCAAGGTGGGCAGATCACCTGAGGTCAGGAGTTCAAGATCGGCCTGGCCAAAATGGCAAAACCTCGCTCTACTAAAAATACAAAAATTAGCCAGCTGTGGTGGTGCACACCTGTACTCCCAGCTACGTGGGAGGCTGAGGTGGGACAATCCCTTGAACCTGGGAGGCAGAGGTTGCAATGTGCTGAGATTGCACCACTGTACTCCAGTCTGGGTAACAGAGTAAGACACTGTCTCGAAAAAAAAAAAAAAAAAAAGAAAGAAAATGAAGACAAACGTAGTTAGACTCTTGAGGGCAGACAGTTCAGACATTCAGGGCAGCCCTGGGCCACAGGCCTGGACATGCCTGCGCAAAGGCAGCTTCCGTATTCAGCAGGGAGGCCCCACGCAGACCCACACCGAGCTCCTAGGCCGGGGGGTGATCTTGGGGACCCTGGTGGGTCTCACACTGGAGTGAAATTCTGCATAGCAGATGCATGAAGAGGGGGGAAGCCTCCTCCTCTGTTTCCAATCAGCAGCCTCTTCTCAGGAATCAGAGTCCAGGGCTGGGCAGTTGCCCCCCAGCAGGGGACACGGGCCTGCTGAACATCCTACCTGAAGGACAGGCCCAGAGGAGGACGGTGGTCTCCCCAGAGGGAGCCAGGAAAGGGATATGGATGCCCCCACCCCGTCATCACATGCATGAACGTACAGCAGTGAGCACCTATGGGGCCGGAAGCCGCTTCCCCAAAGCTGTCCCACCCTGAGTTGCAGTGACTGAGGGAAGATTGTTCCTCATACTCAGCTGGCTGTGGCCCTCTCATGGCATCTGCCATAGGGTCTATGCCAACCACCTTGGAATTCAAAGGATAATCTGCAGCCTGCCCCTGAAGGTGAAAACACCACAGTGGCCCTAAAGGTTTCTCTTTCCAGGGAAGACCACCTCACACCCCTTGACCACGTTCCCATGTGGGCTCTGAGTGGCCACGCCATTCTGCTCACACCTCTGTCTTCATGTCCTTCACTCCATCAGCAAGCATCGATCTGTGTCCTGCCCTGGGCTAAGGCCATGTACAATGTTCCTTTGAGAGTGAGGAATGTATACAATTTTCTGTTGTGTGTAGATGTGGCTCCTGCCCTGATTAAATGTATATTCTAAATGATGACTCAGAGGATAAATGAACCGTGCAGATTTCATACTACCAAGAGCGAGAAGTGGTCAGGGACGGTCTTTTGGAAGAGATGACATTTAAGCAGAGACCTAAAGAATGGGAGGAAGGCAGGCACTCAGGGGAAGGGAGTCCTGGGCAGCCAGAGCCATTGGATGCTGGGAAGTTCAGCCCAGTGAATTGCAGAGGAGGCTGGGCCTATGAATTCGAACCTGAAACACAGATTGAGCTGCTGCCCTCAAGGAGGCTGCATTCTAGTGGGGGGGAGGGACAGAAAATAACCACACAAGTAAGCATGCACATCCCACGTCAGAGGAGAGAGGACCGCTAAACGAAAGTCACCCAGGGGCCTCCCTGAGCCAGGTCAAAGAGAGGGTGATGTGGGCATCTCCAGAGGCCTCTCCTGGCCCTGGGAGGAGAACTCAGGAGAGGGTCCATGGCAGCCCAGCTCTGCATGAAGAGAAGGAACTGTACTGCAGACGGTGGGGGCAGTAGGGTCCCCAAATAAATAGCAGGATGACCAAGAAGTAGCCCCCTCATCAGGATGACCCCCAGTATCCAGCCCTTAGGTCAGGCTGTGCTCTGCACAGCAGCCTGTGCAGTGGTTTGAGGGGGACCTCAAAGGAAAGGGTGGAGGCCCCCTTCTCCTCATTTCTGGACCTTCTTGCTCACTCCCCACCACTGTGTGATGACAGGAGCCATTCATGGAGAGCTCTTGCTTCTCTTTTCAGGGCTCACTGTATTTGCACAAGGCTGGCCCTTCTCCTCTCCCATGTAAGCAGCCTGGGTCCCAAGAATGTGTGTGTCCCCCTGTGTTCACAGCAGGTGGGCAGAGGAGGAGCACGCCCCATTGCAGGGCGCACAGTGACATCATGAGTTCTCTTTTCCTAGTGGTATTGACTCAGGTCACTGCCTGCGAGGGCTATGCAGAAGGGGCTCAAAGCCTCTTCCAAACCTGTCCCACATCTGTAGGTGGTAAGCGACCAGTGAAACCAGCTGGCAAATGTGTAGCCAAATACAGTGGTAAAGGGGAGGGCACTGGGCCTGAAGTAGGGACACCAGTGCCCATGCCCACTGCCCAGACACCTCTGACATGTGGGTTCAGAACTTGGCCTTCTGCACTTTCACTTCCAACTGTCACCTCTGGGGTCCCTCCTAGCATGAATGTTCTTGGCTGCATCTTTTACAAGCCCAGGGAGGGCTCCTGATCAGAGAGTGGGGTATAGATTGTTCAGTGCAAATTTGTCACAGCTCAGAACACGCCTTCCGCAGGACTGTGGGTCAATATCGCCATTTTCATCTACTCAGAGAAACGCCTGCTTAGTGAGGGGCAAGGGAGAGCTCGATCAGCATAACTTTTTAAAATAGTGACATAAATATCTATCATTTCACTATATATGAATTTTTTAATATTTCCAATATAGACGATGCTGAATGTGGAATTTCATGAGATATGATTCCAGTTAGCCTGGGGGCCTTTGATTCCTCTAACGTTTTTTTATCAGGTTTCATCAGCTTTATTGGAAAATGGGATAGTGCCTTATTGGAAGCTAGGTGGAAATTTGTCAAACACTTAGCCATGCTATCAGTCTCAAGCACAGTCTTTGTTACAGACACAATTATTGCAATGGGGGTTTGGATTTTGAGAGCTCCCAGAAAAGAAAATACAGGTAAACACAGTACGAAAGCTCCTCTTACCTACATAGCCACTCCTACGGGGAGATGGGAAGACTGGAGTAAACGAGAGAGATGATCATGGTGCATTCATTGAACTCTGGGGTAGACTACTCAAATGTGGAACTAGCAAAAACGACGAATATTTTCATGCTGGAATTAAGGAGAGACAATTGAATCTAGGCTGAAATTAGTTCTTAAATGACCACATGCAAGAGTGTACTACTTTCTCCAAATGGAAGCCCTACGAGAGGTCTAAGGGGGAAAACTGAATTTTCTAGGGTATTTCCATGCTGAGGAGTGGGGTGAGAGTGAGACAGCAGTCGGCGTCAGGCCAGAGTGAGGTTGGGAGAAATCCACTCTGGGTGTTGGGTTCAGGAGACTGGTCAACAGTGTCTCACACTGCAGAGGCTTGGAGAGCGTGGTCCGGAAAGTCCTCTGAGTTGATCATTAAGAGGACTTTTCAGGGCGGTAGTTCTCTATGTGGGGTCCCCACACCAGCAGCATCACAGTTACCTGGGAACTTGGTGGAAATGCAAATTCCTAGGGGACTCGCCGAAGAGCCAGTGAACAAGATACTCTGGAGGTGTCTTGTTAACAATCCATGCAGACAAAGCCTTCCAGGGAGCCAGGTGCATGCTCTGCTTGAGGATCAGGGTTCTGGGATGTTGCTGCAGCAAAATAGGATAGAGGGCAGGAGATGCAGAGGAGTTCCATAAACAATGGAACAGAGAGAAGACTTTTGGTGTTAAGGAAATATACTTCCAAGATAGGGAATGTTTGGAGACAAGGAAGACCGACTGTGAGAGGGAGGAAGTAAAGATGAGAGGGGGACGCAGTGCACCCCATGGATGCCACGGAGCAGGAGCAGGAGCTCAGGTGAGGACAGAAGGGAGGGGAGGATGATGCAGGAATGAAGCCTGGTTAGGTGGACAGGAGATGGAGGAGGCAATGTCTTGGTTGGCTTTTTCTCCTGTTGTCTTTGAGAATATTATCTTCCAGATCGAACCTTCAATCTATTTGTGCACAGTCTAAGGCTTTCTCTAAGGCTTCCCTTGCATTTATGCTCAGGGAAGGTTTTGATGTATTCTTCAGTGAGCAGATTTCCTTCGTGATGATGAGAAGAGGAACCTTGTGTGCCCTGTAATGGAGTTGAAGTCGGCCTCCCTGCCTCTGACTCCAAGAGGCTGAGGGCATCCCAAAGAAAGACAGGTCAGAGTATTTCATATTATTGATGACATCGTCAGCATTTTGGCACCATGGAGTTTTAAAATCCCATGAAAGGCTGACCAAAGGAATTTTAAAATATTGATTTCTTTGTAGCATAAGGGCATGATTTATTATCTTCTCCTGGGATCCCCACGGAGAGGAGACGAGGCTCAGATGCTACACCCTGGAGCTGCTTCTCCTGATGAGGCATTTAATGCAGACATGGGGGAACTGGAGACACAGGTGACAAACTATCAGGAAACAATTCACGTAGAAAATGGGAAGGGCCTGTTCAAACGTCTGAAAATCTTCAGTCGCCACAATAGAGCAAAAGATACAGAGCAATCACTTTAAGGAAAACGTGCGTCCACTCCACTGAGAAGGTATCTTGTTCCAGTAGAGGCATCTCGGTCGGGGACACTCCTAGCCCACTGTTTTCATTTCTCTGTGGAGCATCCCTGCCTGGCACAGCTGCATGGTTACTCGTGCACTGGAGGAGATCTGCAGCTTTACATACTCGAGTCACTGATGCAAGAGATTTTTACAGGACAGGCCCTGCGCTGAGAGCGCGTGAGCAACAGCAGCCATTGTGAGATGCACCATGGTTTAACCCTGCACCAGGAGCCCGGGGACCTGGAGCTCAGCGAGCTGTGCGGGACTAGGATGTTATCACAAAACTAAAATGTGTTTCCCAGGTAATTAGTACATCTCTTCAGCAAGTAAAAAATTAAATATAATAGATAAAAAGGAGAGCGGAGGAAAAGACAAAAGAGGGAGAAAGAGGGGCTGTTTCAGGGTAGAAATGGAGGGGAGCCGGTTCGGCAGAGTTGGTGTCAGCTGCCTCATCTTTAGGGTCTCAGAACTGTTTCGGCTCCCTTCCAGTTCTCTCTCCCTGCACACACTCTGGCCTAAATTTTACATGCTGTCTAACAAACACAAGAGAACTTCTGCAAGGGCCTGCAGTGCAGGCTCCCACAGCCTGAAGCTGCTGTAGAAACTTGGGGACACTACCATGAACCCCAGGAGCCCCTAAGGGCCACTCTGCCTACTGTGGGCCCCTTGGGGGGTCTTCCCTTGGTGAGCTCTGCAGCAGCGGGGTCTGCCTGGGACCAGCAGCGTGATCCAACTGGTTCTAGTCAAACTGCAGACAACCTTGGTGCTTGGGACAGTCCCTCTGGGAGTCAGCCCACCTCCCCACTGGGCTCCACAGTAGCTTCTGGCTCCAGTGGAATCAAGCAAGGCCACCAAGCACCTCTTCAGCATCCTGAGGCCATGCCCAGAAGGGCCACGCCCTCTTGGCATGTCCACGGGCATGTCTGAAAGTCAGCCAGGACTCAGAATACCGAAGACGGTCCCCACGAGCCTCTCCCTCCAATCAGGTCCTCTGCCCTAGATCTGCCTCTCAGCCGGAGGCAAGAGCCCCCAGCCTGGGCCCACCCTGGACACCTCCCTTCCCCACCCCCACACTCAAGGCTACTGGCTTGAGTCATTTCCTCTCCCAGGCTCCTCTTACACCCGTGCTTTTCTGCTGCCCTGCCCTCCCCTGATCCAGTCAGCACCGTATCACCTGACTCTCCCTGTGATTTTTGGACCCCTAGATGTGTTCCATTCTTTTGCTGTATTCAACGTGATCTTTTTAAAATGAAAATCCAATCCCCTAAGCCCTTTCCTTGAACAATCTCAAAGTAAAGATTTCACACTGGCAGTCCGCAAGATAAATTTGTTTGGAGAACGTGGTTTCTCTGGTTCACATTTTTGGTTAACAGTTCAATCAGGAAACCAGCACCCTGGCCGCCGGGTCCCACACGGTGTTAGATGCGGGCTCTGAATGGTGACTGCTCCTTTAAAAGAGGTGAGCTGCCCACCCAGCCCTCGTCATGCATGGACACCACCTGCCAGGTGTCTACTTTCTGTTTCTATATATTTTGTCTATTCTGGGCATGTTTATTTCTCTTATCTACCTGTAATTAATTATATATTCTTTGACCCAAATCTTCCCATTACTACTCCCCTTAACCACCCTAGCCTCTGGCAACATTGTTGTACTCTGTCATCCTATGAGATCAGCTTTTTTAGATTCTACAGTTCATGCAGTATTTGTCTTTCTGTATTTGGATGATTTTATTTAACGTAATGACTTCCGGGCTTATTCATATGGCTGCAAATGACAGGATTTTTAAAAAATGGGTGAATAGTATTTAATAGTGTGGATAAACCACAATCTTTTTATCCATTCATTTGTTTGTTTGTTATGAAATGGGGTCTCACTATGCTGCTCAGACTGGTCTGGGCCTCCCAAGCTCAGGTGATCCATCCACCTTAGCCTCCTGAGTAGCTGGGACCAGATCTGCATGTCATTACAGCTGGCTAATTTTTAATTTTTTTTTTTTTTTTTTTTTGTAGAAACAGGTTCGCCCTTATTTCCCATATTGATTTCAAGCTCCTGGGCTCACGCAATTCTTCTTCCTCGGCCTCCCAAAGCATTGGGAGCCACCACTCCTGGCCCATTCATTTGCTGGTTGATGGATGTGTAGGTTGAGTTTATGTCTTGGCTCTTGGGAATAAAGCTGCAATAAACATAGAATGTAGATATCTCTTTGACATCCTGATTTCATTTCCTCTGGATATATACTCAACAGTGCGATTGCTAAACATATGGTAATTTTACTTTTTAGTATTTTAAGAAACCGCCATACTATTTTTCATAATGGCTGCACCAATTTACATTTCCATCTGCAGTGAGTAAGTGTTCTCTTCTCTCCACATCCTCGGCGACACTCATTATATTTTGTCTTTTTGAAAACAGTCATTCTAACAGGTGTGAGGTGATATCTCATTGCAATTTTCATTTGCATTTCCTAGATGATTAGTGATGTTGAACATTTTTAATATATATTTTGGTCATTTTTATGTGTTATTTGGGAAAAAATCTATTCAGTTATTTTGCACATTTTTAATAGGGTTATTGGTTTTCTTGATATTGAGTTTGTATTTTGATATTAAGCCCTTGTCAGATGCATGTTTAAAAATATTTTCTTACATTCTGTAGGTTGTCTTTCCACTCTGTTATTTCCTTTGCTGTGCAAAAACTCTTTGATTTGATGTAATTCCATTTGTCCATTTCTGCTTTTGTTGCCTGTGCTTTTGAGGTCTTATCCCAAAAGAACTTTGCCCATACCAATGTTATGAAGCATTTTCCCTCTGTTTTCTTCTAGTACTTTCATAGTTTTGAGTCTTAAATATTTAATTCATTTTGAGTTTATTTTTTTATATGGTGAGAAATAGGGTAAAATTTAAGTCTTCTGTATGTGAATATCTAGTTTTTCCAACTTCATTTATTGAAAAATATTGGTTTTTCCCCAGTGTGTGCCTTTGGCTTGTCAAAACTCAGCCAGCTGTAAATCCGTGAATTTATTTCTGGGCTTTCTATTCTGTTCCCTTGCCCTATATGTTGTGTTTTATGACAGTATCATGTTGCTTTGGTTACTATAGCCTTATAGTATGTCTTGAAATCAGGTAGTGTGGTGCCTTTAGCTCTGTTTTGTTGTTATTGTTTTTGTTCAAGATGGATTTGGCTATTCAGGGTCTTTTATGGTTTCATATAAATTTTAGAATCTTTTTTTTCTATTTCTGTGAATAATGTCATTGGTATTTTAATAGGGATTTCATTGAATCTGTAAATTGCTTTGGACAGTTTGGGTATTTTAACAAGATTAATTCTTCCAATCCATGAACATGAGACATCTTTTCATTTATTTGTGTCTTCTTCAATTTCTTTCATCAGTGTTTTATCATTTTTATTGCGGAAATCTTGCACCTCTTTGGTTAAATCTATTCTTAGGCATTTAATATTTTGTAGTTAGTATAAACGGTACTGTTTTCTTTATTTTTTGGATATTTTGTTATGAATATATAAAAACACTACTGATTTTTTTTCTTTCTTTTGAGACACAGTCTGCTTCGTTGCCCAGGCTAGAGTACAGTGGCGTGATTTCAGCTTGCTGCAACCTCCACCTCCTGGGTTCAAGTGATTCTCATGCCTCAGCCTCCCAAGTAGCTAGGATATTACAGGTGTGCACCACCATGCCCAGCTAATTTTTTGTATTTGTAATATAGATGATGTTTCACCATGTTGGTCAGGCTGGTCTCCATCTCACCAACTCAGGTGATTCACCCACCTTGGCATCCCAAGCTGCTAGGATTGCAGGTGTGAGCTACTGTGCCTGGCCACTACTGATTTTTGTATACTGATTTTGTATCCTGAAATTTTACTGAATTCGTTTATTAATTCTAACAGATTTTTTTTTTTTTTTTTGGTGGAGTCGTTAAGAGTTTTCTATATATAAGATCATCTTGTCTGCAGATAGGGATAATTTAACTTCTTCCTAAAAGGTATCCAATTTGGGTACCTTTTCAATACAGTATGAAGGGCATGATTTCATTCTCTTTGATGGCTGCAGAGTATTCCATGGCGTATAGGTACCATATTTTCTTTATCCAGTCTGCCACTGATGGGCACATAGGTTGATTTTATGTCTTTCGTATGGTGAACACAAGTGTGCATTTGTCTTTTTGATATATTTATTTATTTACCTTTGTGTGTATACCCAGTAACAGAGTTGACGGGTCAAATGGTAGCTCTGTTTGACACATGAAAAAATGCTCATAATCACTGGCCATTAGAGAAATGCAAATCAAAACCACAATGAGATACCGTCTCGCACCAGTTAGAATGGCAACCATTAAAAAGTCAGAAAACAACTGGTTCTGGAGAGAATGTGGAGAAATAGGAACACTTTTACACTGTTGGTGGGACTGTAACTAGTTCAACCATTGTGGAAGACAGTGTGGCGATTCCTCAAGGATCTAGAACTAGAAATACCATTTGACCAGCCATCCCATTACTGGGTATATACCCAAAGGATTATAAATCATGCTGCTATAAAGACACATGCACACATATGTTTATTGTGGCACTATTCACAATAGCAAAGATTTAGAACCAACCCAAATGTCCATCAATGATAGACTGGATTAAGAAAATGTGGCAGATATACACCATGGAATACTATGCAGCCATAAAAAAGGATGAGTTAATGTCCTTTGTAGGGACATGGATGAAGCTGGAAACCATCATTCTGAGCAAACTATTGCAAGGACAAAAAACCAAATACCACATGTTCTCACTCATAGGCGGGAATCGAACAATGAAAACACTTGGACACAAGAAGGGGAGCATCACACACTGGGGCCTTTCATGGGGTAGGAGAAGGGGGGAGGGACAGCATTAAGAGATATACCTAATGTAAATGATGAGTTAATGGGTGCAGCACACCAACATGGCACATGTATACATATGTAACAAACCTGCATGTTGTGCACATGTACCCTAGAACTTAAAGTATATATATATATAAAGGATAATCATTAAAAATAAAACAAAAACAAATGGTAGCTCTGTTTTAAGTTCCTTGAGAAATTTTCAAACTGCTTTCCACAGGGGTTGAATTGATTTACATTTCCACCTACGTTGTATAACTATAACATTTTATCTGCAGCCTCACCAGCATTTGTTGTTTTGACTTTTTAAAAATTGTCATTTTGACTTGTGTGAGATAGTATTTCATATTCATTTTGATTTGCGTTTCTCTGATTATTAGTGATGCTGAATTTTTTCATGTTTGCTAGCCACTCGTATGTCTTTTTGAAAAGTGTCTCTTCATGCCTTTTGCCCAATTTTTAATGTGTTTATCTGTTTTTTTCTTATTAAGTTTCTTATAGATTCTAGATGTTAGACCTTTGTTGAATGTACAGTTTGCAAATATTTTCTACAATTCAGTATGTTGTCTCTTTATTATATTGATAGTCTGTCTTGCTGTGCAGAAGTCCTTTGTTTTAATTAGGTCCCACAAAGGCTTTTAAATTAAAAATTCATTCTCCTTGCTCATTGTTTGTCATTTCAGATTTTCTATTTTTTCATAATTCAATCTCAGTAGGTTTATGTGTCCAGAAACTTATCCATTTTTTTCTAGGTTCCAATTTTTTTGGTGTACAGTTGTTCAGAGCAGTCTCCTATGATCCATTGTATTTCTGTGATATTAGTTGTAAGGTCTCTTTTTTATTTCTGATTTTATTTATTTGAGTTTTTTCTCTTATTCTAGCTAAAATTTTGTCAATTTTATTTATCTTTTTAACAGAAATTCTTTGTTACATTGATATTTTGTACAGTTTTTTAGGCTCTCTTTTTTTTTGCTCTGATCTTTATTATTTCTTTAATTTTACTAATTTTGGCTTAGGTTTTTTGTTTGTTTTTCTAGTTCTTTGAGGTGCAATATTAGATTTTTCTTCTTTTTTGGTATAGGTGTGTGTTTATTGCTATAAACTTATCTTAAAACTCTTTTTGCTATATCTCCTAGATTTTTGTATTTTGTTTCTCCATTTTTATTTGTCTTGATAATTTATTTTTATGTATGTCTTCAATGACCCATTAAGTGTTCAGAAGCATATTGCTTAATTTCTAAGCATTTGTGAAGTTTCTAAAGTTTGTCTTGTTATTGAGTTTCAGTTTTATATTATTGTGGTCAGAAAAGTTATGTGATATAATTTCAATCTTCTTAAATTTCTTAAGATTTGTTTTGTGGTGTAACACATAATTTATCTTGGAGAATGTTCCTTGTGCAGTTAAGAAAAATGTGAATCCTGCACCTACTGGATAGAATATTCTGTAAATATCTGTGAGATTCATTTCATGTAGAGTGCTATTTATTTATTTGAGACAGAGTTTCACTCTTGTTGTCCAGGCTGGAGTGCAATGGCACAATCTCAGCTCACTGCAATCTCTGCCTCTTGGGTTAAAGTGATTTTCCTGCCTCAACCTCCCAAGTAGATGGGATTATGGGTAAGTGACACCATGCCTGGCTAATTTTTGTATTTTTAGTGGAGATGGGTTTTCACCATGTTGGTTAGGCTGGTTTCGAACTCCTGACTTCAAGTTATCTGCCTTCGTTGGTCTCCCAATGTGCCGGGATTACCGGCATGAGCCACCACACCCAGCCTAAAGTGAAATTTGAATCCAATATTTCTGTTATAATTTTTTGTCTGGATTGTCTGCCATTGCTTTAAGTGGGGTGCTGAAGTCCCCAACTCTTATTGTATTTCATTCTATTTCTCCCTTTAGATCTACCATTATTTCTTTTATAAATCTACGTGCTTTGAGGTTGAGTGTACATATATTTATAATTGTTATATCATCCATCTGAATTGACTCCTTCATCATAATATAATGCTCTTCTTTGTCTTTTCTTTTTTTAGTTTTTACCTTAAAGTCTATTTTATCTGATATAAGTATAGCTACTCCTGCTGTCTTTTTGTTTCTATTTGCATGAAATATCGTTTTCCATCCCTTTACTTTTAAGATATATATCACTCTAGGTGAAGTGAGTCTCCTGTGGGCAGCATATAGTTGAGTCTTAAAAATATCAAGAATTTAATTCATTTACATTCAAGGTCATTATTGATAGGTAAGGACTTACTACTTTTTTTTTTTTAAATTGCTTTCTAGTCTTGCAGATTCTTTTTTCTTTTCTTTGTCCTTACTGTCTTCCTCTGTGGTTAAGTGATTTTCTCTAGTTGTATATTTTGTTTCCTTGCTTTTCACTTTTAGTATCTATTATAAGTTTTTACTTTGTGATTATGATGAGGCTTACAAAAAATCTTCTAGTTATAACAAATTATTTTAAACTTATAACAATTATACTTTGATTACATTAAAAAAACTCTGTGCTCCCCTCACACGCATATTTTGAATTTTTGATGTCACAATTTACAACTTTTTATATTGCATATTCTTTAACAAATTGTTGTAGTTATCACTGTTTAAAAAAAGTTTTGTCTTTTAGTCTTCATACTAAAGATATATTTTTTATACAACCCAATCCCAGTATTAGAATATTCTAAGTAGACTGTATACTTTTACTGGTGAGTTTTAAACCTTTAGGTATTTTCATGTTACTTATTAGTATAATTTTCTTTTATCTTGAAGAACTCCCTGTAAAATTTCTTGTAAAACAGGCCTGATAGTGATAAATTCCTCCAGTTTTTCTTTGTTTAGGAGAGTCTTCATCTCCTTTGATTCTGAATGATAGTTTTGGTTTGCTTGATACAGTATTTTTGGCTGACAGGTGTTTTTGTTTTCTTTCAGTACTTTTAATATATCAGCTTAATTCCTTCTGGGCTGTAATGTTTCTTCTAAGAAGTCTGATGACAGGTATATTGAGACTCCCTTATGATACTGATTTCTTTTCTGCTACTGCTTTCAGATTTTTTTTTTTTTTTTTTTTTTTTTTTTTTTTTTGCCTTTAACTTTTGACAGTTTGATTATAATGTAGCCTTGGAATAAATCTGATTGGTGACTTTTGACCTTCCTGTATCTTTCTCCAAGCTTAGAGAGTCTTCTGCTTGTATTTATTTAAATAAACTTTATTTAAATAAACTTTTTACTCCTTTGTCTTTCTCTACTCCCCTCTGAACTCCAAAGACCTCAAAACTTGCCTTTTGATGTTGTCCCACAAATCCCACAAGCTTTCTTTCTTTCTTTCTTTCTTTTTTTCTTTTCTTCCTCTTACTAATTAATATATGTTTTCAAATAGTCTATCTTCAAGCTTACTGAGTCTTTCTTTTGCTTGGTCTAGTCTGCTGTTGATGCTCTCTATTGCATTTTTACATTTCTTTCATTGTATTTTTTAGCTCCAGAATATCTGATTTTTAAAAATTATTTCAATTTCTTTGTTAAATTTGTCTGCTAAATTTATGAGTTTTAGCATATTTAGCTGTATTTTATTAAAGCTTGCTGAGCTTTCTTGCAATAGCTATTTTAAATTATTTGTCCGGTAGATTATACATCTCCATATCTTTAGGATCTGTCACTGCCACCTAATTTTTGTCTGTCTGATGACATTATGATTCCCTAATTGTTCTTTATTCTTGTGTTTATTTATTAATGTCTGCACATTAAAGATGTAAGTGCTTATTCCAGTCTGTGCAGTATGACTTTGGCTATGACTGTCTATGACTGTTCTTCTACAGTAAGCCTGTCCAGGAATTCCGAGTAGGCTGTTGTGGTCTGTAATCCCATGGCTGCTACCACAGTTGCAGAACTAGAAAATGCCCTAAACCTAAGTTCGCCATGGCTGACATGACCCAGGTTGAAATCCCATGAGAGGCTGGCAATGGGGTGAGTGACTGCTTCAAGAGTCTCTGAAAATGAGGTTGTTATTAGGTGCCCTGAGGAACTGGCTTCTTCTGGATCTTTGGGGGGCCTCCTGTTGAATCACTGTATGGGTTCCTGGGCTGGCCATTTTACTCAAGTCCATAACTGCAATGGGCTGGAACTAAGATACAGAGTTGTTTCAGGTCCACACCTGAGGCTGAGATCTTTAGACTTGTCTTCAGGATCACAGACAGATGTTTCTCCCAGTGGGTTCCTGTGAAAGTGAGCAGGCTTGCTTTCAGACTGTTGTTAAGGAGAGCTGGAGCCAATTTTTAGGGCAGTTCCAAGAGTCACAGCGTGATTCAAGTCAGGACATCAGCCTGCAGAACCACTACTGAGTGTCCCTCCCTCCGGATCTCCAGGGAAGCAGTACGGCTCTCAGTTTGTGGATGAGAGAGGGCAGGATCAAGGGTTGTTTGAGGATCAACTGAGGGACAAAGGTTGACAAGCTTACCATAGGACTCAGATGGGCATGCCTCCCAGTAGGACCCTGAGTGCATAGGATTGCTACCAGACCACAGCTGGGAGGGGCTGAAACTGAGACAAGGCCACTTTGGGCAGTGTCGTGGGATGGAGGCTGGCAAGCCTGTCTTGATGACTCAGATGAGTGTCTCCCAGCAGTTCTCTGCACAGGTTGTGTAGTTTGCTGGCCATAGCAATGAGGAGCTGAAACTGAGACAGGGCCTCTTTAGGAGCTGTTGTGGAGCAGAAGCCAGAAATCCTGCCCTGGTGGCTCAGACAGGTGCATGCATGGGTAAAATTCCTCCTGGGCTATGGTAGAAAGGATCTAAAGCCAAGACAGGGTCCCTTCAGGATTTGCTGTGAGATAGAGGTCAGCAAGCCTAGCCCAGTAGCTCAGACAGGCACATCTCCCTCTGGATCCTTTGTGAGTAGCGTGATTCTGGGACCACAGCTGAGGGAGGCTGGAGCCACATTACCGGGTCCTGGTAATGGAGCCACAACCCTGAGGTCCACTGCTAACACTACTTTGGGAGGCAGAAGAGCCTCTCTGCAGAGATACTAGTGTGTGTGTGCTTCCTCCAAGACCGCTTGGCAGATGATTTTGGTTATAGGGTCAAGGCCAAGCAGGGCTGCAGCCAAGCTCTTGAGGTGCAAGGCTGTTTCTGAATTTGAACCTGAAAGCATGATTGGAGGATCAGAAACAGGGTTGCAGATCTGCACTCTCAAAACAACTCTCCCAGGTCTTGGGCTTGACCAGAGATTCACAATCTACGTGATTCCAAGGACTCTCACAAGGAGACCTTTGTGGATGCGTGCAGAATTACTGCTGTTGTTGAGGGTATGAGTGGGTGACCTCCTATTCTGCCATGTTGCTAACAGCACTTACTTAACCTTCTTTCCAATTCAAATTTCTGATTAACTTGGGCTTGACTGTGTTTAGGAGGATGGCAGTGCTGAAGGAGGGTTGATGTTTCTGTTCTCTTGCTCAAAATTCCTAACATATTCTATCTTCCACAAATCTTCTTTTCAATCTCCAAATGTTACAGATATATATGTGACGATTAAATTGAGAAAATTTAAAAAAGATATGCTTTTAGTTTACTTCCCAGATATAGAAATCTAAATGTCAACTAATAATTTTTGACCTTATTTTTTTCTTTCAGCCATGACAGAATAACTGGTATTAGATGAACTCTCCCGCCATAAGACGACAACACGGGACTGTTTCAAGGCATTGTACAGCAGGTGGTGCGAGACCACGATCCTTCATTCATTTACTCATCAAGGCACTCATTCATCAATCAAATAGGCATTAAGTACCCATGCTGCAGTGGCCATCTTGCTAGTGGAGGAAGAATAATAGGTGAGAATAGGAAGAATAGTAAGCCAGGCAAACATTTGCTCTTCTGGAGATCTGTGTCTCTCAGACCCTGTTCATGTGGCTTATTTGACTCGAACAATCC
Source organism: Chlorocebus sabaeus (assembly GCF_047675955.1). Taxonomy (NCBI): domain Eukaryota; kingdom Metazoa; phylum Chordata; class Mammalia; order Primates; family Cercopithecidae; genus Chlorocebus; species Chlorocebus sabaeus. Next base: position 90,925,516 of record NC_132907.1, on the reverse strand, counting down.
CAAACACCCATCTTGTTTGCAAGCTTCCATCCCTGCCCCAAGCTTCTACACTGTACCAACCATTAGGAACATTGTGGTCACTCTGTGCTTCCCCACAATGTTGTTGCTGAGTAGAAGGGAGAAAAAACCAATGACTTCTCTTATCTTGGTTAAACTGTACTTGGAGCCACAGTAGCAGATACTGTTGGTGCCCTAACAGTTTTCCCCAAGTCCTCACATTTTCTGTACACTTGGAGGTCTTTGTGCCGGGGAGGACTTTCCAGCTGAGGTCCTTCTCTGGTCTGGGAGCATGTTCCATTTACATGAGAAGGAAGCTAGAGGGGCAAAGGAATTAATTTCCCTAGGAGCAGCCCTCAAACAATGATGAGTGGTAGCAGATAAAGACCCTCGCTTCTCCGAACTGTGGATAGAAAATTCTAAGTGTGCTGTATGGGGTGGCCCCAAGGCCCTCGTTAGGACTGATCTTCTGTTTGTCCACAGTGTTCACTTGTCCATTAGGGCATTCTCAACTTAACTCTTCCCTACCCTGTATCACTTGCTTACACTGCCACTGCTGCTTCCTGGGATTACCTCCTAAAACATCTACCAGCACTCAATCCCTGTCTCAGGGTTGGCTTCTGGGCGACCCACATTGGTATGGCCATTGTACTCATAGGTTTGCAATCAGGTCTCCAAGATCTCTTTGGCACTGTGGCTTCATTTTTAGTTTGCTGTCATATACATTTCCTCCCTGATTCTGGCCCTTTCCCTAGCAAGCTAGAACCAGGGATAAGTTCCCCAGGGACAATTTGAATAATATTGTCCCTCATTCTAAATATGAAGACATACTTGCTTATTCCTAGCCAGTGCCTCAGACCAGCCCTGAGCACCACCCTGAGTGAGTCAATACACTCTGCTCCTGTATCACCAAAGGGTATAGAAAAGGGTCTCTGCTCTCCAGCTGCTCACAGTTTCAATCACAGACTCAGACACCCAGCCATAAAAACCAAGCTACGTTCTCTCCCATAGGCTTGTTTATTTACATCTAATTTATAAGAGCTAAAACGAGCAAAGTCAGATTGTCAGCACCAGCTGCTTGATGTACTGCCCAGAATCCTTTGCACACCTTTTGATAAGAAATTCTAAACCCTGTGAAATTTGCTGTGTGGTTGCAATTGGATGTATATTTGCATACTTGTCAAGCCCAGCCCAGCAGCAAGTTGCAAGTGAACTGCAGGAGGTGGAAATGTTTTCTTTAATTTTTTCAGTATTTCTATGTATTTATTTCAGTGTTTGCAAAAGCTCTGTAATTCAGAAAAGGGCCTCTGGGTCTACATAAAATACTTAGACATCACATGTCCGATATCAGCTGAACTGGAAGCCACCCAACAGATCAAATCAGTCCCTGTGATTTTTGACAAAGTCACCTGGGAACACAGTTCTTCAGGTATTTTCACTGCTTTGTAATCAATATGGGCATTTCTTTCATTCAAAGAGTGGAATAGTATTAATATCCAATGTAGAGAAGATGTAACAGAGAGACAGAACCTTATGTAGAATTGGATAACGATTCTCCCACATTGTTATGGTCGTGAACGGTTCTGAGTTAATTTAGGAAGAAGAAAATGAGTTTAGTATGTGCACTAATGTTTTATTTTTAAACCTCATTTGAGTTAAATTTTGTCTTAGTTATGGATTACTGCATAACAGACTACCCCAACATTTAGTGGCTTAAAACAACACACACTTATTATCTGGAAATTTCTGTAAGTCAGGCATCTGGTGCAGCTTGGCTGGGTCCCCGGGTCGGCAGACCATATGGGCTGCAACTACAGTGTCAGCCAGGGCTGCAGTCAGCCCACAGGTCAACTGGGACAGGCCCTTTGTCCAGCTTCCCCATGTGGCTGCTGGAGATGGCAGGACCTCGGGTCCTCAAGGGCTGTGGCCTGAATGCCTCAGGGTCAGTCTTCAGAGAACTGCCTCTCTAGAATATGTTTGCAAAAGTCCTAAACTCTGTTTCAGTAGCTGTGCAGTACACTCTCTTTTTAAATCAAATAATATTTAATCATAGCCTGTTTAAAATAGACATATTTTTGCTTTTAAAATGGAGTTCTATGGTATTATGAAGTTCTTCATCAAGCTTTCCTCTGGACAGGCTGCTGGGAGTCATACTGGGCTCTGCATATGTGACTGAACTCAGAGGTCAGATGGCCATGAGAGCCCCTGGAGATCATGGGCCCCAGCCTCCTCTGCGTCTTGCCAGTGTTGCCACCGAGGTGTCATCATTCCACTGCTTAAAGCCTAGCTACCTCCTCTGTAAAACCAGGAGGGTTGAAATAAAGGGTTATTTGGTGCCCTCCACAGCTAATAGTCTGTGATCAGAAAACAAAAATGCTCTTCATTCAGTGGAATAAATGTGATCCACGCTGATGGGATATTTGTCCAAAGGGCACCAACCATGGGGTCCTATGGAGCTGGAGATGCAGGGAGGCTGAAGGGCATCAACTGTGGGGTCCTATGGAGCTGGAGATGCAGGGAGGCTGAAGGGCATCAACTGTGGGGTCCTATGGAGATGGAGATGCAGGGAGGCTGAAGGGCATCAACTGTGGGTCCTATGGAGATGGAGATACAGAGGCTGAAGGGCACTAACCATTGGGTCCTATGGAGATGGAGATGCAGGGAGGCTGAAGGGCACTAACCATTGGGTCCTATGGAGCTGGAGGTGCAGGGAGGCTGACGGGCACTAACCATTGGGTCCTATGGAGCTGGAGGTGCAGGGAGGCTGACGGGCACCAACCACAGTGTCCTATGGAGCTGGAGATGCAGGGAAGCTGCCTTCCAGGGGAAGAAGAGCTCTGGCTCTGCATGCTGAGCTGCATCTTGATTTCATACTCCTTGGTTCCAGCTCCTTGAATTTGAGCCACCCCAAATCCAAACCCAGGACTGAGAACAGGAAGAAAAAATGCCCTGAGAACAGGGACCTGGAAACCAGGCCTCGAAAACTTGCAGGGCATCCCAGCGGAGGTGCCTCGTTGGCAGGTGGTAGACACCTTCTCATCATCATTGATGCTGCCACAACTCTCAACCCAGAGTCCCACGCAAAGCTCCCTTTCCCTTGAACTTGTCCCCTGGAGCTGCAGCTTGCTGGGAGAGGTATGCCCTCTGTTATTTTCCTACTCAACCTACACAATCTCCACACTTGCCTCTTCTGATTGAATCAGAAATCACTTTAAATCTATCATTCAATTTCAAAGCAAAATGCAGTTAAATCAGCAGGCACAGAATGCTGGCGTTTTCTCTGCTTGCTGCCTCTGAAGCTGTGGCAGCTGCCTCCAGCCTGGGTTTGGGAAATGCGGTTCCTTGACTGCCTGCCCCCTCTCTGTCTGTCTTTCTCTCTTAGGTTATAACATATTTCAAGTTTGCAGAAAATAAAAGAGAAATATATAAGCAATGCTTTGTATCAACAACTGGCTTTTTAAATTGTCTCATTTTTCTATTTATGCATCAGTGTTCTGGAAGAAGTAGAATTTTTGAAGATTCTGTTGTCGACCTCTTTGTTCTCCTTCCCATTCTCCTCACTCCTCCCCTTTTATGCTAAATGTGGCGTTGGCCATTCCTGTACTCACTTTAATGCTTTTTATACGTATGCACTGCCAATAAACTGTATACATTGTGGCTTCACATGTTTTAAAATTGGACATGCACACACATACATCTTCCTGCCATTTGCTTTGCGGCTGAATGTTGTATCTTCTGAGTATCAGCTCTTGATGCATATGGAAAATTTATTTTTTTTTTTTTGTTTATTTCTCTGTTTACTTTGGCTCACAATTGCTTCTTTTTTCTGTCCTTCACTTTTTGTTTTGAAAAAGTTATGGATCTGCTGGAAGTTGCAAAGATAGTCCAGAGAGGTCCCCCGTACCCTCACCCAGCTTCCCCAAGTGGTTACATGCGATGTAATTATACAGTGTCAAAACCAAGACTATGACAGTGTGTGAGGTGTGTAGTTCTGTGCCATTTTATCACAGATGTAGGTGTGTGTGGCCATCACATTCGAGATCTAGGACTGGGATAACACCAACTACCCCTCTGATCGAACCCACCCTCTTCTAGCACCCCTAAATATGGACACCACAAATCTTCCCCATCCCTATAATTTTGTGGTTTCAAGAATATTACATAAATGGAGTCATAGAGTACGCTACCTTCAAGATTGTTTTTCTCCCAGCATGAGACCCTCAGGGAGGGACTGGATGGTGTCTCCGTGTCCCGGGCTGCATGGAGGGCCTCACACTGAAAGAAAGACACACAGATACTCCGAGGCTTGGGAAAAGCTGGCGGATGCGGCATTCACGGAATCCTGTTTGAAGAAAGCGGTAATGAAGTGGGCATTCTTCTCCAGGCAGGGTGCCTTGAACCTCTTCACACTGTCCCTGGTCAGGGGCTTTAGAATGCACGTGTGTTGACCAATCTCCCAACGTAAGTGTTGTTCCGCAGTTGCTGGCAATGAGGTCTCCGGAATGAGTTTGCTCGGGGTGCCCCACCAACGTAAGACAGACTGGGTGACTTAAACAACAGGACTTTATCGTCTCACAGTTCTGGAAGCCTGAAGTTCCAGATCAGGTGTCCATAGCTCAACCCACAGCATACACAAGGACTTCAAGGTCTGATTCATAGTCTGACTCTTGTCTGCTTTACAATTTTCTGAAGTTCCTCCTTTTCCAGAGAGTGTAATAAAAACTGCCTGCCTGAGGCTGCTAAGGCCAACGCAAACTGATTTTCAACCACAGGTCCTACCACCTTCCCAACTCCTAAGTCCTCCTTTGCACTTACTCCCCACAAATAGTCATTCAGCAAATGCCTGGGGCCCCCTGGACCAGGCACCACGATGAGGAGCCTGAGAAACAAACAGAGGCAGAGGAGGAGAAAGTTTCTCTATTCTCCCAGAGAACCATGGATGCCTGCACACTCTCTGATACCAGGACTCGGCTTTCTCTGTTTGTTTAAAGTCATAAAATAAATGCAGCTCCTAGACAATTCCCGTTCTGTGAACACAGGCTTATTGGCACTGCAAAGTCAGCAAAGAGCACTGGTATTCACCGTGATTTATGTCACGCCTGTATTATACTCACAAAAACAAAAATAAGACTGGGTAAAATACACAATGGGGTTTTGTTCAAAAGTCAAATAAATCATGAAAACTTCTGTGACAAGCGCATCTGCCCTTCGTTGCCTTTGTGCTGTATATGGCACCTGATCTGTGCTTTCTAGAGTCAAAGGCTGCGACTTATTTGCATCTCCCTTAACTCTCTGTGGAACCGTTTGTTCAAATGTACTCTACTTTTAAATGCCTCCAATGGCATCTGTAGTGAGTTGAACGGTGGCCCCACAAAGATATGTCCAGGTTTTAACTCACCAAACAGGTAAATGGGACCTAATTTGGCAAAAGTATCTTTGCAGATGTAGTTAAGCAAAGGAACTTGAGAAGAAATCATCCTGGATTATCTGGGTAGACCCTAAATTCAATGACAATTTCCCTAAAAGAGGCAGAAGAGGACATACAAAGGGAAGAAGGCCATGGGAAGGTGGAGGCAGAGGTCAGAGTGATTCAGCCACAAGCTCAGGAGCACCTGGAACTCCAGAAAGTTGGAAGGTGCAGGAAGGATCCCCCCTGGAGTCCCTGAAGGGACAGTGGCTCTGCCAACACCTTGATTTCAGACATTTGGGCTCCAGAATTCTGAGAAAATCAATTTCTGTTGTTTTTAGTCGCCCAGTGTGTGGTATTTGCTACCATGGCCACAGGATACAAAGACACTTATTTTTTGACTCAAAAATCGAGAGCTCATGGAAGAAAGTGATGGGGGTGAGGACCTGGAGCACCAGGAGTGCAGGTGGCCATCCCTGCCTCCACCTTGGGGCCACCTGGGAGCAGCTTTGAAAGCACTTGCCATGCCCCGTTCCCCCACGAAGTCCAGCTCCGGGTCTTTCTCATGGGGGTTCACACCAATGCAGTTCTAGCCCAAGTGCTCAAATCTTCTCCCTGAAAACAAGTCTTGTCCTGTAGGCCTGGATCTCATATGATCAACACATCATTCCCACAGGGCATTTCTGTGAACATCCTCAGGACCTACCCTCAGGACCGTCCATAACAAGGATCTACTCTCCCTGCCCCTCAGGACCCAATGCCTGTTCATGAGAGGCCAACGCCCCTGTGGCTGCTTCTAGGGGCATGAGGCTGGTATCGGCCCTAGCTGGCTTGGAGGCTATGGGGTCCACTGGGTGAAGACCCAGTGCAGTCTAGAGGCATCAGCTTCCTGAGCTATGACTTTCTAAAGGCCTGGACGCAATCCCATGGCCTCCCTGGTGCCCTCTCCCTGCCTCTCCACTCACCCTGACCCTGGTCTGGAGCTGAGGCTGACAGTGTGTGGCCAGGGTGGAAAAATTACGCAGCCCCTCATGTTTTGGTGCTTCTGGAGTATGTACATCACCGTCCTGGGCGTGGAGGCTGCGAGGCAGCTCCATCCTCATGAAGAGGTGTCTCAGTGTGCTCCGGTTCACGTGCCACCATTCCAAGGACTGTATCAGTTACACCTAAGTGAACCACAATAGGTCTTTAGGAGAGCGGTATCACACTTAGGTCCATCTGCAGTGAGAAAGCTGAGCACAGAGAAGATATACGACCTCCCAAAACCACACCGTAGGCCACATTGAAACCAGTGTTCAAACCCAGACCATGTGGCTCAGTGCCGACCCAGCCCGTCCCCGCAGCCAGCGCCCCTTAAAAACATTAGGGCCTGTGGGATTAGCACACTGACTCCTGTGGAAGAGAAGTAAATGGTAAGTAAGCACTCCCGCCCCCCACCAAAGGAAAAAAACCCCACAAAACGGTGAGAGCAGAAGGGACACAGGACAAGACTGAGACTAGCAAAGGAGATGTAGGTTTGTAAAAGGAAGGGCATGCCCACAGGGAACAGAATGAGCAAAGCCACACACATCAGGGGTCCCCTTTTGACTGGCCTAGCCTCCTGCAGCCCAGGTGCCAGTTGATCTGGGCCCACGTTACCAACATCATCTATGATCGTTGATGCTATTTTAGGTTCTTAGCTTCAATTCCCAGTGATGGTGGGGAACAGGCCTTCTCAAGGTCAAAGAGGCCAGCCTGGGAAGTGTGCCGGGACTCCAGCACTGCAGAAGGCCATCCTATCCCTGTACTCACGTTTCCTGTCGGTGCTCTGCAGAACCACACTCTTCCCGGCCCTGGATGTGCTCCCAACCAGCTCTCCTGCATTTACATATTTCTTCTGCATTTTGCTTTTTGACCTTTCGGAGACCCAAGGTCATGGGATCCAGTTCCCGGTAATGGATACGTGGACCTGTTTTCACATCTAACACTGCGACTGCGAGCCCTCAGCAGCTTCAAGCCCAGCTTGCTAAGCACTCGTTGTATTCAGCAGCACTTGCAGTGTGCTTTAGAACACTGTGTAAGGGACACATCCAGATACTTAGCTCAGCTCTCACGAAAGGTCTGTAATGCAATCTCGCTCTGGCCCTGTGCTATGTTGGGCAGACTTCTTTGAGATCAGAGTTGAAGACACACAAGCATTATTTGGTGCACTAATCGGAACACATCTGATGAGATAAGAGCCCCATTTGTCCAGAGCTTATATTTGGCCTGGGAGAGGAAGTGGTTCATAAGCCCAAATAAACGAGGGCATCATGAGCAAGTACATCGCCTGTCCAAAGAGGAGACACACAAGGGCGAGCAGAGGAGGCAGGCCAGCAAGCTCAGAGGACATTTCGTACTTGAGAGTTCCTAGGGCTCAAAACTCCCTGGATAGACAGCAGGGATGATTTCTGAAGTAATTAGCAGAAATTGTATGCATTTGGGTCGTTCAAACAGGATGTCAATTCTTAGGGAAATGGGGAGGGAAGGAGCCGTAGGAAGAAATGAGAGGGTAGAAGCTGGCCCTGGAAGCTTGAGGCGGTTGCACGACTGCCCATCCCCACATAATTTGCAAGGGATGAATCTCAGAGATGCTGAAATTGAGAGCCACTTACCCAAACGATCTCCCTGATTTCTAACATTTATAAAAGTGAAGAGAGCAACTGCTTTGCAACTAAGGAATAGTATCACCACATTAAACCTAAATTGTATTTAATTGATTACATAATTAATAGACCCAAGAGGGCCCTGGGAACACAGGCATATGAGGCGCCATCTGAATCATACTGAAGTCAACTGTGTTTGGACTATTCTTTCACTACCTGCCTTCTTTTCTTTTTGGTTCTGAGCATGTCTGTTCAGTCCCTAGAAGGAAAGCCCCCCCATTTCAATTTTATTCACCCCTCTTTCTCTATGTAAACTACCCAAGCTGAGAAACGTTTCTGGTTTTGCCAGATGCCTTAGAAACTGGCCCCCTTGCCTTCACAGTGTCTTGGCTCTAAAGCAAGGAATAAGGAGCTTTTCCCTTTCACTTGTCCCATGGGCACCGCTTACATGTGGAGACAACTGCCCAGAATAGTCTTACCTTGGCCTGAGCAGTAAATCCCAAAACTCTACAAAACATAGTGATTATCTCTCCACCCCAGTTTTCAACTCACTCTTCCACAGAACTATGTACATTTCTTTAAGTGCTTGCAATATGTTTGCAGTCTCTCCTATCCAAACTTTCCACACCCTGTCACACGCAGTTCCTGCAGACTACAAAGTCATGGCTAAAGTGTGGCTTGAGTGAGCAAGAACATTCAAGACAAAACGTATGCAGGTTAAACAAAGGCTAGCTTGGCACCCAAAATAAAGTCAGTGCTGACAGTTGCCATTGGACCACTGATTCTCTTTAACCAGTACATAGGAGGTCAAGTTGTGAAGGGACGTGAAGCCCTGGTGCCCACGGCTGCTGGGTGGGGAGAGAAGTGGGAAGGGCTAGTGCAGAGTTACCTTAAGGCGCTAGTGGTTGCCTTAGCCCAGCCATCGGCCGAGGCCCCTTGTCCTGGATGACCCTTTTTGTATGATCAGATGTGCTGTTCTGTGCCAGTCAAATGGGGAGAGCAAAACAGTGCGTCGCTGTTCTAGGCTTGTTTTCATAATTGGTAAGGAGGTTATGTGTGGCTTTCTCTTGCCTGATTATGGGACTATTGGTTTTTAAAGAAGCTTTAACATTGATGAGTTCGTGTGTGTGTGTGTGTGTGTGTATCCATGTAAATATATACACAATGATGTTAAACTGAATAGTATAGAAAAGATAACTATTGAGTACTGGGCTTAATACCTCGGTGACAAAATAATACGTACAAAACCTTCCATGACACATGTTTACATATGTAACAAACCTTCACATGTATCCCAAAACCTAACATAAAAGTTCACAAAAAGACATGTATCAGCTTTTCCTTCGAGATCGGTGTTATGTGATACGAGTTCAAGCGCCCCGTACCCTCTTCTCTGGGGTTGCAAAGGCATTTAACATTTACCTTCCACATTTAGGTCAAGGTCTCAGTTCTACCTGGAAAGTGTTTAATCCATGCTCAGGCACTGATGCACAATTGTCTGCAGCACCCGTGACAAGGTGGGGAACAAATTCTTTGTCCATTTATGAAAGACAGGGACTCTTGTATGCTGCCACCATGAAGGGCTCAGCAGCATTTGAATCAATGGCCCAGAGTGCAGGTCTGCTCGGCAAAAGCCAGGGATGGCAGTTCCCAGGAGAGCTACGGGTGCCACGTGAGTCACTGCCCAGGGAAGCCAAGGCACTGGATGTCAGCACAACTCAGACATTGGGAATGAAATGCTGGAGTTACCTGGGCCAGCAATTTTGTCCTAACGAGGAATCTCTAGGCACTCTGGCACCTTAACACTACGATTCTGATTAATTAATTTAGATGGAATCTTCCTGACCCAGAGTTACGGATTACCTTCTAAGAAACAAATAAACACACACAACAAGTTCTTTAAGAAACAGTCTTCCATTTTCCTATATGAATGTCAAAAATATAAATAAGACTCTGAGCCCCACCTCAAGCACCTGCTAACGAAAGCATCTTTAATGGAAGAGAATCGCCCCATGCCACAGCCTCTGCTCTAGAAAGGGGCCCTGAAAGCGGGAAATGTCACATCCCAGTGTGAGAGATAAACAGAGGCCAGCTCCAGAGTGCGCAGGGACTCTGTAAGCAGTGTCTGCAAATGACTTTGGTCCCCTGGCGTGATGAATCATGGAGCCGCAAATCCTTTTTAGCTAATTGCTATCAGCTTGTGAGATTTTTCCTTCCATGTTCAATATCAATTTTCATGGCCATAGGAGATAGCGCTTCTCCCCTGAGCCTACTGGCGACTGGCCGATAAAACGGCAGCAGCAGCACTTAACAGTTTAAAGCGGGAGTCATCTAACATGCAGCTGCTGCTGGGGGAGAAAAGGGGAAAATGAGGGGCCACGGCGCGGAAGGACGGGTCTCGCTAATGCATTCGAGGCTGTGACCTTCTCACAAAGTCGTCCTTCAGTGTTGACACACTGTACACTCTGTCACCGTGCAAACTTTGCCTTGTCACAGAGCCGGCGCGGTCTTGCTGGAGAGGAAAGCTGGGATTTGTAGCCTTCTGTGTTGTGTCTTCAGCACACAACACAGAAAACAAATTCACTTCTGAGATGGACGTGGTTACTGTATTCTGAAGATGAATGTGTGATAGGCCACTGGTCGCACTCCTCTTGCGTAAAGCTGTATTTCATCAGAAACAAAGGGGTTTCAGTGCTGCCTTCTACCAGGACGAACCTACAAGGCATGCACAGCCCTCTCGTGTAATGAGCACACTCTCCAGCTGTATCCAAAGGAGTCTCCTCCAGAGTCTCCAGGCGCGTTGGAAGCCCACTGCACAGGAAGGAGTGGCATTCATGATGCTGCAGCCCTGACCACGTGCACATCAGTGTGAGTGCAGTCAACACAGATGGGCCATGGCACTGAGAGCCCAGTGAGGCCCTGGACACATGACGCTGAACTAACGTGGAGATCTGCACCCCAGGGTCTTAACCGTGCAGCTTAGCTTTAAAGATTTGAGATGGTGAGAAACACATCGATGAACATTTTTCACCACATTCAATAACAAACATGTTTGTCTGATCCTAAGTGAGGCCAAAAGAAATTCATATTTCTGAAGAATATGGGGAGAGACAGTTGTGGGTCCTGCACTATTGCCCTGAGTGGAGTCCCCACCAAGCCATCTCTTGGCCAGGTCCCTGGAACTTTCCAAGCCTGGTTGATTTTCTCCTGTGGAGCCTGTGGATGTGCCTGGCCAAAGATTTGATATCATCACTCTGCTGCTTTACACTCCCAGTAGTGTAGGTCGATTACTCGTAGTGTGGTGTAGGTCAGTCACTCATGGTGTGGTGTAGGTCAGTCACTCATGGTGTGGTGTAGGTTAGTCACTCGTGGTGCGGTGTAGGTCAGTCACTTGTAGTATGGTATAGGTCAATTACTCGTAGTGTGGTGTGGGCCAATCACTCGTAGTATGGTGTAGGTCAGTCACTCATAGTGTGATGTAGGTCAGTCACTCGTGGTGCGGTGTAGGTCAGTCACTTGTAGTGTGGTGTAGGTCAATTACTCGTAGTGTGGTATGGGCCAATCACTCGTAGTATGGCGTAGGTCAGTCACTCGTAGTGTGGTGTAGGTCAGTCACTCGTAGTGTGGTGTAGGTCGATTATTCGTAGTGTAGTGTAGGTAAATCACTCGTAGTGTGGTATAGGTCAATCACTCGTAGTGTGGTGTAGGTCAGTCACTCGTAGTGTGGTGTAGGTCAGTCACTCGTAGTGTGGTGTAGGTCGATTACTTGTAGTGTGGTGTAGGTCAGTCACTCATAGTGTGGTGTAGGTCAGTCACTCGTAGTGTGGTATAGGTCAATCACTCGTAGTGTGGTGTAGGTCAATCACTCGTAGTGTGGTGTAGGTCAATCACTCGTAGTGTGGTGTAGGTCAGTCACTCATAGTGTGGTGTAGGTCAGTCACTCGTAGTGTGGTGTAGGTCAGTCACTCGTAGTGTGGTGTAGGTCAGTCACTCGTAGTGTGGTATAGGTCAGTCACTTGTAGTGTGGTGTAGGTCAATTACTCGTAGTGCTGTTATCACTTTCGATATTCATAGGTCTCATTTAATGAGTTTTACAAAGTGCTGGGCACCTGTGCTAAGCACTTGGCATGCATCATCTCATTTCACTTTAACCCTATGCGCTACATGAGATTATTGTCCCCACCATCTAGGAAGGGAACCCGTGCTCCCAGGCCTTAAGGAAGCCAGAGAGTCATGGCACATGGAGGCCGGAGTTGGACTCACATCACAGTTTTAACCCGGCGCAATGGAGAGTCCTCATGAAATACTCAGGGACTTGACAATTTTTATCTAGCTGGTTGCCCCCAGAGAACCTTACGTGCAAGTGGCTAATTAGTAACTCAGGGAAAGTATCAGCTTTTCATTCCTTTCCCCATTTTATAAATGTGTTCACGGACAGTTGGATGGTTTGAGGCTGGGGAAATTGCACACCCGGAAGTCAGAGGATTGGATGAACAATTAAGAGGTGACTGAGAATGTTTTGAAGACTGCTAAATGATCACCTTCCAGAAAGGAGCTGGTTAGGCTCCCTGGGTGCTGAACGCTGTCTCCACCCTTGAGTGGGTGGGTGAGGTAGTCATGTCCAGAGCATGACCTAAACACTGAAAGAAACCCCAGCAATCCTTCCCTTACAGTGAGTAACTTCTTTTCCGTCACCACGGCACTGTCACTTTTTGACAGGTAGGTCAGATTTCGGAACAGCAATCCTCCCTTGGAGAGGCTGGCAGGAAAGAGTACTCAAAACCCCTCCCCAGCTCCCCTGGCCTTGGACGGCAAATTAAACCTTCTGCACCTCAATGTCACTACACATAAAATGGGAATAAGCTTACCCCCTCCCAGGGTTGGGCATAGTAGGTTATAGAAAATCATGGTTATTATTAATCATGATGTGTCTAAATCCACATAAAAATAACTTCCCCTGCAGGACCCCTGCTCCCAGGAGAACACTGCTCTATCAGCTGAGGCCCTGGGCTGACCCAGCACCACTTGAATCACGATCTTCTATTAATGTTTTGTTCGGGGAAACCCCTGGAACCAGGGCCCACTGTGCTTTCCTTCTCTGAATTCTTGCCTTCTGAACATCGTTTCCATGTTTGCAAAATGAAGACAGAGCTGATTCTGTCTCCTTGGCAGAGCTAATGAAGAGGTGAATTCAATGAGTGGGTTCCTTTCAGCGCCCACCTCTAACAAGGCAGTTGGAATGTCCTGAAACATGATAGTATGCTGGGCCATTTTCTCTCCTTTAGAGGGGCAGTGTCCCGAATTAGTTCTGACCTTTCTCTTCTGTTTTGTGAAGGAAAGGCAGAAGACATGGAGGAGGGAGACGGGCTCCATTATTACTGGAAAAATGGAAGACATTTCCTTCACACGGAGATCATCTTCTAGGGAGCCTAGTGTGTACACCAGTCAGCATGGTTCTTTTGGGCAGAAGCTAGGAGGGCGCTCTGAAGCCAGAGGGATCTTACCGATGAGGTGCCCAGCTCTCCCCACTTGAGGGAATGCCGGGTCCCACCTTCCTTCAACGCCAGGTCCCACCTTCCTTCAGTCCTTCATCACCACAGCGTCTTGCGGGGTACAGGATTTGGTCTCAAGTGGAGTCACATAATTTACTTTTAGAAAATCTTAGCTCAGAAATACTATTTTCCAGGATTCTGTTCTGCTTTTTAAAAATAAATAAATATGCCAACCAACATGAAAGAATTCTTTAATTTTCTGTTGACTTCTTGGCTCAGTGCAACTTTTCTCTGTTGGTTGATTTGGGGCTTAAGAGTTGTGAAGTCTTGTTTGGAGAAAATAAGATTTGGGAAAGGTGAGTGATGAGTATCACACTCAGCCATTCAACAGGCATTCATTGGACAAGGTGGTGAGTGTACCAGATGTCTGCCAAACAGTGGGGACACCGTGAGCTCAAAGACATTTGGGGGCATATGGAGAAGGGAGGAAACCTTGTCTCTGGGTGACAGATGGAGAGAAACTGCCGCACCTCCCAAAGGAAGGGATTGATAGGGTAGGGGGCTTTCCATGAGCAAAAATACTCATGGCATGCTCTTTTATTAGATGAGGATGGTTTCACAGGGAAGGAATGGTAATATATGCAGTTTTTAGATCATTCGGGTTCAATATTTCTTTTATTTGTTTAGTGTTGACTAACTTTTGTATTTTGATAGAGGTGGGTTTTCTTTTTTTTTTTTTTTTTTTTTTTTTTGAGACGGAGTCTTGCTCTGTCGCCCAGGCTGGAGTGCAATGGCCGGATCTCAGCTCACTGCAAGCTCCGCCTCCCGGGTTTACGCCATTCTCCTGCCTCAGCCTCCCGAGTAGCTGGGATTACAGGCGCCCGCCAACTCACCCGGCTAGTTTTTTGCATTTTTTTTTTAGTAGAGATGGGGTTTCACCGTATTAGCCAGGATGGTCTCGATCTCCTGACCTCGTGATCCGCCCGTCTCGGCCTCCCAAAGTGCTGGGATTACAGGCTTGAGCCACCGCGCCCGGCCTAGAGGTGGGTTTTCACCATGTTGGCTGGGCTGCTCTCCAATTCCTGACCTCAAGTGATCCACCTACCTTGGCCTCCCAAAGTAATGGGATTACAGGTGTGAGCCGCCACACCTGACATCAATTGCGCTATATTCTTACAAAGCTATATTCTTACAAAAAGCCCGGAATTCACTGGTGAATGATCCTACACTTGATTTATTTACATTTACCCCAAGAGTCCCTCCACTGGTGCAGTCTGACCAAGGTGCAGGGCATGATTCTCTGTGGCACTCAGGGGAGGCGTGTTTTTCCAGCATCACCCCACCTCGCTGGGACCTACTGCCTCACTGCACTCCATGCACACTGGTGGTGATGGAAGTCGTGGCATCCATGGCACTGGCTGTGATATAGGAGGGCTGAGGGGAGCAACCACAGGCAGACGGACCTCAGATCCAGCTGCAGCAAAGGCTTCTCCAGTCCAATTCCTCTTTTCTCACGAAGTCAAGAGCCAACCTGGCCTCCAAAATATGGCGGCTCCCAGGGATCTGCCCAGCCTCTCTCATACATGAACAGTTTCCTTGAGCCCAAGGACATGCCATGTAATCCAGATGATGGGACAAACATGGTTCTGAATCTGTTTGGCTCCATCTCCATGATCTCATTAGCTGCCCCTCTCTAGGGAAGCTGGTGTAATTGATGAGAAGTGCAACAGCGGAGTACTCAGCTTGGGTCCTGGGGAACTGAGAGAGGATCTTGCCTTGGTGTTGTGGGCCCACTTTGATGTTTAAGGGTCTCTACTCGGCCGGGCGCGGTGGCTCAAGCCTGTAATCCCAGCACTTTGGGAGGCCGAGACGGGCGGATCACGAGGTCAGGAGATCGAGACCATCCTGGCTAACCCGGTGAAACCCCGTCTCTACTAAAAAAATACAAAAAACTAGCCGGGCGAGGTGGCGGGCGCCTGTAGTCCCAGCTACTCGGGAGGCTGAGGCAGGAGAATGGCGTGAACCCGGGAGGCGGAGCTTGCAGTGAGCAGAGATCTGGCCACTGCACTCCAGCCTGGGCGACAGAGCGAGACTCCGTCTCAAAAAAAAAAAAAAGGGTCTCTACTCCACCAAAGGCATCTGGCAATTACTCCAAGAAGAGATGGGAAGCGTGCAGCCTCCCCACCTTCCTTACCAGAAGGGGCAAGAATGGAAACTGGTCACCCACCAGGCTCTCTCATCTCCTAGGCCTTCAGGCTTCGAGGGTGGAAAGTGCTGCTTCTGAAACAACAGCTGCATCCGACCCTCCAGGCAGCCCCCACCAGCGTCCACTCGTTTCGGGCTGATTTTCTCAGGGTTCCTTTACTGGCCTGACTCTGCTGGGCTGCCTCCCACTCCTGGGCATCAGTGCATCTCAGCACGTCACGTTCACTGGCTGAAGCCCGGGTTTTGCAAGGGGGTTTGAGAGACAGGATGGTGAGACCTGTGGAGGGAGCACCAGAAAATGGCACCAGGGGCTGCAGGCAGTCAGCTCTTCAGCATCCACTCTGGCGAAGGCTGCGTGTTCCACAGTCATTACCAAAAGGTTTGCTGTCTTTGAGGCAGGGTGCATCCAACCTTACACATGGACGTGCACACACACACACAAACACACATACACACAAACACATGCGCGTGCACACAAACACACACTAAATGCTCATAAGGAAAGCCAGCTATGCCAGCTCACCTTTGCTGAGAATGAAGAAAGGAACCTTGATATGCAATAGTTTAAGTGAAAATTCTTAGGAGCTCAAATTGCTCGTGATATATACTTTTTTTTTTTTTTTGATTTACAAGTAAACCTATTCTAATTTTTACAAAAATGCCCTGATGTGCTGGAGCAAACGCTTTATTTTTCAAGGGGGCTCTTCCAGAGCTGAGCAGTATGCTGGGGTGGCTAGGGAGGCTGGGGGGCCGGGGAGATGAGTGGCTGGGGAGGCTGGGGTGACTGGGGTGGCTGAGGAGGCCGGGAGGCTGGGGTGACTGGGGTGGCGAGGGAGGCTGGGGTGCCTGGGGTGGCTGGGGTGGCTGGGGAGGCTGCGGTGGTCTTATCTTTCTCTTGCCCCAGCAGCTTGAGCGGTTTTAGGAGGGAGTCTCCTGAACAGCCTTGGTGGAAGGAGTCATCTACACATCCCACAACCCCAAACCACAGCTCGTCGCAGCTACTCCCAAGTCTCCTGCGTGCTGCACGAGCACCAGGGCTTTTTCTCGTTCATGCTTCCAAGAAATGTAAGTCCTCTTACCCTCAAGTTTTTGTAGTTCTGTTTACAGTCAGGTAAAGGGAAGCCTGGGATGGTCAGGAGAGTTGTCCAACAACTCCTTATTTTTATTCTGAATGTTCGCCTGGTCTGCTTTGTCCTCCACTGGCCACAGAGGGGCTCTACCCTGGTCAGCTCTGACTTCCCAATAATCTAAAATCCTCTTGAACTTCTTAATCTCTTGCTCTTAAAGTTATTGACACCTGGAGTTGGTTTTCTTTATTTTCTATAATTTGAGCAGAAGAAAAGTACCACCGGGTTGATGGGAAGCCTCCACACTGCCAGTCTCTGGGAGTGTCATGGCCCCAGTTGACAGAGCTGCCTGCTAAAATGTGCTCATGGCAGAGGCACAGCACCCAGGGGACCTGAGTGTGTCCTTGTCACGTCACCTCTACTCTCCTGTGAAGTATCATCAAACGTCGACACTCACCAGTGCAGTGCAGTAAGGACCGCTGGAGACCCAGCCTGGCTCAAGTCACAGCTGCCGATGCCACTGCCATCTTGCAAGCCTGGACATGCTTCTTTTTTATTAACTTTTTCATGGCCCAGTCCCCCTTCCCATGTCCTCGGGAGTCCACAAGCTCTGGACCTTTGTCTTTGAACATCCTGGAGTAGAAAGGAGGTGCAGGGGGCAGGGGAGGACTTCCTGGTGCTGCAAGGGGGTGCAGGCCTCTGCGATCACCACCACCTTTCCAGCAGACGGGCATTGAAAAGTGTAAGCCTCATGGGCGCCAGGCAATAATGGCACCCGCGCACAATGACATTCGGAGCTGCTGGGGTCGCCATCCCTGGCGCTTTGCTTTTCACCTTTTATCCTTCTCAGCATCATGACTTAATCCACTCTAATGAGGTGAGCTCAACTGCCAAGAGCCAGCGGCCACACAGCTCCCTCCGGCCCCGCGTGGGGTTTGTAAGAAGGCTGAAAAGAAGGGACTTTGTCATCTTTCCAGGAAAGAAGCTGGGATGCCTTTGACAAAGTTTCCTTGGCTTTTTCTGCACCCCCTCCCCGCCCCCGACCAGCGAGTTCTCTCCATCCTCCGTCCCTGCCTGATAATCGCTGTGCTGTGTATGCGGTACTCCTCATTAGGTGGGTAGCACTCAAGGTTGCCTGTCTGCGCGTCCAACTTAGTGCCGCACATGTTTCTCCTAGCTTGAAGGACACGGCTGGTGGCCACATGTCACTGTTTACAAACAGCAGGTGATTGCCAACAGCAGCAGCAGCCAGAGTGTGAATCCCTCTTGCTCTCTTCTCACCCATCTGTCCACGCGTCTCGAGCTGGAGGGACCCGGGTGCAGAGAGCAGCAGCCAGGGCCCCAGAGGCAAGATGGCATGGCTGACAAAAGCACATAGGAGGAGGGAAGACATAACCTACTTTCTTTCACCGAATGTGGCAGCATGTTTTAAAGCAGGAAACAAGAGTGGGTTTAATTGGTGAATCCCATATGTTCTCCATCGCAGGGCTCTGCAGCATGGTGGCTGTGCCGGGAGATCAGATGTCACCGCACTGCTCCTGCACCTGCCCGTCGCCAGCCCGGCTCCACAGCAGCCTGGATTCATAATTAGCATCTTCTCTTCCTCCGACTCCACACTGCTGTGCCGTGTGTCTTGGTCTTGGAAAACGTCAGGCCTCTGCCCCTTCTCAGGTGGACAAGAGACCCAGGAAAGTGCACAACCAGTTCGCTGAGCCCCTCTGATGCTTGCAGCTCTTCTGGCCCTCCGTGTGCATACATCTTTTATTTTTATAATTAATGCAATATTTTACTTTAATGGCTTGTTTTCGTTGAAAAAAGGGAGAAAGAAGAAAAGACAAGCACAATGCATTGAGAGCTCATGGGATTAACCGCATGGTCATAATAAATGTATATACAACCAAAGCGTGGAGGGAAAAAAAAAATTGGCTGTTACACGGCTTGACCCTCCCTCCCTCTTCTCCAGCCTTAATCTGATTTTTGCCAAACCCTTTTGATGTATCAGGGGCAGGCAAGTCAGGTCCACAAGTACAGATGGACTAAATATGGAGATTAGCCCCTTCTCCTCCTGCCTGGGCTCCTAATACCTGATTAAGTCTAGAATCGCGCAATTGTCTCCGAGCTGGCTATCAGAGTGGCCGGGCTCAGAAGGGGGCAGGATGAAGGCTGATTTTGTAATGGATACTTATTTTATCCCAGTGCTATAAGAAGATTAGGCCTGGGGGTGTCACATTAGCCGTGATCTCTGAGCCCCTGGTTGTCTCTTGCTGGTTTCAAACACCTCTCTTAGAACAAACAGGGAGCTTGGACCCAGCGGCCCCATGGCGAGCGTGAATAATTGCCCACTGCAAACTGTTTGAACATCACAAAGTGCTGTGTAAATTACTCAGTTTGGGCTTTAGTCGGGGTGATTTGTGGTGACTTATTGAATCTTTTCACAGTTGAGAATTAAACTTTCTCCACTGCTAACTGCAGACAGCGTAGAATGAAAGTTGAGTCTTAACTGACAGTCCTCTCCTTAGATCAATCTTTGCAAAAGCCCCAGCAGAGTCACGCAGTGCCGCACAGACTTCCCTGCATTTCAGAGGGACTGGTGGATGCCTATTCTTAGCCAAGTTATGCCTATTCAGCATGCAACTTAAAACAGCTATTGAACAGAAGAAAAAAAAAAAAAAAATGGAGGGGCACTGCCTGTCTTGAATCACTCACAGGTTTTTGGCAAGAACTCTTGGCTAATTTTTCTACTAACATATCCAATTTATTTTTTGTTTGTTTTTAAACATGACACATTTCTTTAATTAATGAGGATGAACAAGATAGGAACAGAAAAAAAAAAGTTAAAAAATTAGTATTGGGGAAACGATATCATTAAACAACAGTCAATTAGAGAGAATTAGCTGGGCTGGTAGGTTTCCATCTGAGTTAATTCTGGGTGTTCATGGTCCCAGTGCTAGCATTACCAATCGTGATTTCAATAGGATGGGGACCGCTTCTGTATTTTAAATACATTTCTGCAATAGGTTATTGGAGGTTCGATATTAACCAGCATTTTGATCACTGTGGGCTTTACTTTTGTGTCGACCTGATCTAAGTTGTTTTTGATAAATAATAATTATAAAATAATAAAAACTATAATATCAAAATAATGATGACCTGTAGGAATATAGGCATTTGCCCCAAAGGGCTTTCATGGTAAACACCTCAGACAGCATTTTCATATTTCTACTGTTCTCTTAGAAAATGAATAGTTCTAATATTCTGCTTTCTAATTATTTGGAAACTTGTAATCAGACATCTGAACATCTACATATTTTTAAATAATATACTATGAAGAAAAAATCAAAATTGGCATATATGCAAGTACAAATGTAATTATTTAGTGGAAAGAATATTGTAGTTCTGTATATTTGTTTAGTCTGATTTGTTTTTATCATGTTATGTTTTAAAGTAAATACTGAGTACATATTCACAGTAAGTAAGATTTTCAGAGTCCAGTTTTGCAAATGTAAAAGGAATGCAATCTACTCAGTTACAGAGTCTCCCCTATTCCCCCAACTAGAATAGTTTTTGTTTTTGTTTTCATGTTATTACTAACATGTTTGTCACCTAGTAAAGACCAAGAAACACTGACAGAAAAAAACTCAGACTGTGCTACTTTGCTTTAAAATAGGATTAGTAATTTAAAACACACACACACACACACACACACACACCCATGAATCTCCTTTGCAAAGGCAGGTATATTGCATGATCCTTATTAGATTTGGCCTACTTAGCTACTAACCATAGCATTTACCTAAATTACAGAAGCACATGCAATGCTCAGAAGGATAAACTAGTTTCAATTAATACACCTATACATTTTACCATACACATTTTTGTATTCATTGCAGGCTCACAAATTTTTGATGACTTTCAAACAAACAAAACCACCAAATATTTAAAACATAAAGGCCTTTTGTTGGTAGGGCATAAGGTGGTAAAAACAATCTGGATAACTTTTGGTTTCCAACTCCATTTAGTTATTATCTAAATCTAGGTCAGTTTATTTCTTGTAGAAAGACTGAATTCTTATAGAAGTAGTGCATATTTCTATGTATTTGATTACTACCATATGCAGGACATGAACCTAGGCACCTTAGTGGTATGTGGATGAGAAACTTCTAGAAACTGACCTGCATAGGGTCATGGAAGTGTGTGCATGTGTGTGTGGTCAGAAGGAAGATGAACAGGGAGCCTCTAGGTAGTAAAAACACATTTTTAATATTTCTTACCTTCAGTCTGTTCTAAGTGCTTTACGTGCATAAACTGAGTAATGTTGTGCAGTGTCATTATTTTTATCCCCATTTTGTGTTGAAACCAAGGTGAGTTAACATGCCCAAGTCCACACCAGCTCATAGATGGGAAGCTGCACTGCTTGGCTCCTCAGTTCTAGCTTTTCATCCCATCAGGTGCGTCTTGTCATGAGAGTAGTAAACAAAGGGTGATGGGCATTTCTAGGTAGGGATGCCGCATGCCATTTTGAGAAGCCCACTGATAGTTGCCTCATTCATTTTGTCTGATTCATGGGGTTGAGAGGGGTGTAGCTAAAGATAAAGCTGCAGAGTGGAGTTGAGGTCAGACTATAGAAGCGTTCAGAGACAATTTGGAGGTCACCCAACTCTATCCAACAGACAAGGGCAAGTGTCTGAAGGACTTTGCACAGAGGCATGGTTTAAAGTCCAAAAGGAAATTCAGCTAAAACAGGATCAAATGAAACATTTACTTATGTGCTTCTCTGTCATCTCTGTAGCAGTGCACCAAAAATGATAGTTACAGATTATTTTTTAAAGATCCCATGTCAGCCTAGCTAGAATATGAGCCCAGGTTACTTTCATTAGGCTTATGATGCTAATTCAGCTTTCTCATGACTTAACTTGAGAGCCTTTACGATTCAATTAAAATATAATCTGCCATTTGTCATAGTCCAACACAGACACCAACCAACTCTCAATGGCTCCTGGTCAAGGAATTCAGGCCAAGGTAGCTCAGGGTCGCCCAATCTGTACATAGAACATATCCAAATATCATAATGGGCTAGTTCCTCAATTTCTCAGAGTTCTTTTTGGGAGAAGAGAAAGAAATAGGGGTTCAAGCTCCTAATTCTCAACAGTAAAGGGCACGATGGAGAGGCTTTTGTTTGGTTGCTGAGGATACTGTCTGTTGGGGCAGGACAGCAAGGTTGGTTCATCTTGCTGGTCCACCATGTGCTCCCACAATCCCTGGCCTTTGGATGGTCATTCATAGGCTGTTTTTGTGGCTTCCAATCCATTCAGGTGACATGAGAAGCTAAGATGCCATTTCTTCTTACATAGTTAAGCTCTTAGATAATAGTACCCAGGGGCCTCATTTGAGCCTGGTGCCTCACTCTACTTCAGCATCACAAGAGGAAGCTCACCTTTGGCCAGGCATGTGAAACACACTGTGGGTTACAAGGGAGCAGGAATGTGATGGGCTATTATTATAAAGAAACTCTAAGCTTATGCTCCCCTGAGGCCAGGTCCCTTATCAGAGCCAAAAGAAGGCTCTGTAAATACATGACACATACACAAATTAAGATTTCACAGACTGATTAATGCTTCAATGAGTCAAAAGATGTTAAAATGCCAGGCTCTGAACTTAAACTCTGGATTGGAATCTCAGCTTTACAGTGTTACTGATTTGAGAGCTTGGGCAAGCTGCTTAAGTTCTGTTTGCCTCAGGTTTTCTGTTTCTTGTTTGTTTTTTTGAGATGGAGTTTCAGTCTTGTTGACCAGGCTAAAGTGCAATGGCGCGATCTTGGCTCACTGTAACCTTCACCTCCGGGGTTGGCAATTATCCTGCCTCAGCCTCCTGAATAGCAGGGATTACAGGCACGCACCACCATGCCCGACTAATTTTGTGTTTTTAGGAGAGATGGGGTTTCTCCATGTTGGTTAGGCTGGTCTCAAACTCCCGACCTCAGATGATCCTCCTGCCTCGGCCTCCCAAAGTGCTCAGATTACAGGCATGAGCCACCATGCCTGGCCTGCCTTAGTTTTTTATCTAAAAGATGGGAATAATAACAGTACTCAGATTGTAAATTTGGTGTGAGTTTTAGTGTCAGTAACAATGTAACGTCTCATAAAAATTATGTATAATATATGTTAAGCACCTGTTATACATTCAGGTTCTGGTATAGATGATATGGAAAAATTAAAGAATAAGACAGGCCCTGTCATCACAGAGAGGGAACAAAAGTTCAAAGGAATCAGGAGAACAACATAAGTGGTGAGTATTTTCTTTGAAAAAAAAAGTCTGTCTTGCAGATGCATTTCAGATGATTGTCCAGTGAAGAGAGGAGACAAGGATGGTTTAATCCTGGGACAACCTTGGGGGAAGGTCAGGCTGAGGAGGACCTTGAAGAATGGGGAAGCTTGGAAAGAAGAGAGGCTATGAGATCCAAACTTGCAGCAGAAGGACAGCACTCTTGGGCACAAGAGTCTGGAGGCCAAATGTGGGATGTATGAGTATTTGAAAAAGTAAGAAAATTCAAAATTTTTGTTATGATAATTAGACTTTAGCTTGTATACAAAGACAGTGGCAAGAGAGTAATATCACACATACTATAGAGGTGAGTTTAGGTTAGCTTCTCCTGAAGCACAAATCCACTAGCTTAGCATGTACAATATTTGAAGGCCCAGAGAGATGGGGACAGAGTGGGGTGGCAAGTAGGTCTTGATAGTCAACCAACTGAGAGATGGTGAGGCTTTAAATTAGATGGTGGCAGTGGGAATGAAAAAGGAGAATAAAACCAATAACAGTTATAGTAATGTCAATGACATAGCAATGTTGATCACCTACCCTGTCGAAATGTAAAGCACACACATTGCCTCATTTAATTACATGCATAATTTCTGATTTCTGTTTATATTCCTGCTATTAAATCATAGATTTCCCTCTAAAACTGTTATTGAGCTATTTATTCAGCATTTCCTTGATAGGAGACACTGTTCTAGGCACTTTACAAACATATAGAACCTAATCCTCTGGTAGCATTGCATGAGAAGATCGTATGGAAGAGAAGTGAGCAGTTGATTGAAGAGTCTCAAGATAAAGCTCCATGTGTTTTATTATCATTAATAGACTGCTAGACACCTGCAAGTTAGCATCACCACTTCTGTTGGTGTATCCACACAAAGATGTGTGATTACCTTCATTCTATTTATTGTTCAGTTTTTGCAAATAGTCTTTAAATACATTAAATAAATGTTTACGTAAGTTTGCAAATACTTGAATTACTGTCATTCACCGTAACCAAATCTGCCCAAGTGTAATATGATCTGTTCAGTCAGATTTTCTCATCCAAGAAGCCTGATAAAAGTCCTGATTCTCATGTCTCACAGCTGGAGGTTATGATTTAGTAGGTCTGGACCAGGGCCCAGGATTCTGCATTTTTACAAATTTCCCAGCTTACTCTTCTGCACACAGATGTCTGAGAACACAGAAAAGCCACTGACTTTCCAGTCTATTTACCTGATGGTAGCTCACTGAGACCCAGTGTTATGAGCAAACAGAAAAGAAACAAAAATCTTTGAGATGAAAAGGCAAGTCAGCATTTTTAACGCCTCGGTCTTTGAGACATAAACAGGGATTCTTCTCACTTGGTGGCACAGAACTCCTTCACATGCTTCCCACTCCAGGCCCGCCCTTAGCATCTCTGCATAGCGCAGGTGTCTGCTCTGTCTTTCTTCACCCCACCTGTATCTCTGAGACCGGTTCACAATTCCTCTGGAATTTTTACTTCTTCATTTGCATGTTGCTGTTTCAAATAAATAAGCACATCTGCCAGAGTCACCTTTTGTTGCATTGCAGAATGCGGGACAATTTCCCTGGGTGAGCTGAGCACGGTGCCTCGATTGAGCAATTCCATTTCTTTATGTCTTATGGAGCACTTCTGCTTGCTCAGAACCTGCAGCCAGGGCAGGGAAGCCGAACCCGAGTCTCTAATTCACAGCCGCATCCTCCTTCCTATAGTGTGCACAGTGCTCCTCGGATTCCTATTCCACAAGAAGAGTTCTCTGGAGTAGGGAAATTGCTCTGAGGAGAGGCAGGCACAGGTCAGATCTTAGAAGGGAAGTGTTATTCCTTTGAAAATTGTAAGGGTCAGTTCAATAATTGCCCAGCTGAAGTGAGCCGTGGCCCAGACCCTGCACTGACAAACATGCCACAGGCTCTTTTGTAATGAGGCGGGGATTTGGTCTGGGACTTCTGCTGGTTCCCTTACACTTATGACAGGGGTCTTCCAGTCCCGTGATGTGTCTGTCATCTCTTATGGTTTATTAATAGAGATTAATCAATAAAGACAGACACAGGGCTCTTCAGTGCAGTGTGCAAGGTCAACGAACTGCAGGGCAACCACCAGCCTCTGGCTCAGCCCTGATCTTTAGTGGATGTCCCCCGTCCAAAAGGTGCATGCATGAAAGAAGCTACAAAGGGAAGAGAGCGATCCTGCAGCGAATCCTGCATCTCCTTCCCTTGAGGCCCAGGGAAGAGGCAGTGGGCTGTTCTGGGGGACGACTGGGCAGGTAGGAACAGGTAGCCCAGCTGGGAAACCCACAGCCCCGGGGCAGCACCTGTCCTCTGATGATGCCATGGTTTTCCTGTATTTGCTCCATTTCATCCACCGGGCACCACTCTTTCTCCTATACGCAGTCATGTGTCATCAATGAGGGACCCACAGAGGATGGTGGTGCCCGAAGATGATACGAGAGTTGAAAAATTTCCATCACCTAGAGATGGGGCTGCAACACCACAGTGCAGCACATTCCTCACGTGCTTGTGGTGATGCTGGTGTAAGTAAACCTGTAGGGCTGGCAGGAGTATGAAAGTCTAGCACATGTAACTACGTACAGCATGTAATGCTTGATGGTGGGGACAAATGACGACGTTACTGGTTTATGTGCTTACTATACTGCTTATCTTTATTTTAGACTATGTTCCTTCTACTTATATATTTTTAAAAAGTTAACTGTCAACAGCCCCGGGCAGCTTCTTCAGGAAGTATCTGTAAGAAGGCATTATCCTCGTAGGAGCTGCCAGCTCCATGCCTGTTTTTGCTCTGAACACCTTCTAGTGGGACAAGCGTGGAAGTGGAAGACAGTGATGGGATTCTGAGGCCCAGGCTAAGGTGTGTGTGTCTTAGTTTTTAACACGAAAGTTAAAAAAATAGATAGCTACATAAATAAAAATTAAGATAGAGGCCAGGCATTTTGGTTCATGCCTGTAATCCCAACACTTTGGGAGGCCAAGGCAGGTGGATCACCTGAGGTCAGGAGTTCAAGACCAACCTGACCAACATGGTGAAACCTCATCTCTATTAAAAATACAAAAATTAGCTGGACACGGTGGCGGGTGCCTGTAATCCCAGCTACTCGGGAGGCTGAGAGGGGAGAATTGCTTGAACCTGGGAGGCAGAGGTTGCAGTGAGCCAAGATCACTCCATTGCACTCCAGCCTGGGTGACAGAGTGAGACCCCATCTCAAAAAAAAAAAAAAAAAAAAAAAAAAGGGTAGAATAAAACTTATAGACTAATAAAGAAAAAATATTTTGTATAGCTGTACAATGTGTTTGTGCTTTAAGCTAAGTGTTACAGAAGATTTAAGACGTTAAAACAATTAAAAAATTTATAAAGTAAACCAGTTACAATAAGCAACGATTAATTTAGTATTAAAGAAGGGTCATGTTTTGTATACATTTAGCGTAGCCTAAGTGGACAGTGTTTACAGAGTCTACGGGAGTGTGCGGTAATGCCCTAGGTCCTCACATCCACTCACCACTCCCTGACTCACCCAGAGCCGCTTCCAGTCCTGCAAGCTCCATTCACGGTAGGCGCACTAGACAGGTGTCCCATTTTTTATCTTTCCTACTTTGTTTTTACTGTAGCTTTCCTATGTTTAGATGTTTTTGATACACACATTCTTACCATGGTGTTACAGTTGCCTGCAGTATTTGGCACAGTGACGTGCTGCACAAGTTTGTTGCTTAGGAACAACAGGCTGCACCACACAGCTAAGTGTGTAGGAGGTTGGACCACCTATTTCTGTGTTATAGACTCTGTGATGATTGCACAAGATAGTGGCCTAATGATGCATTTATCAGAACGCATTCCCATCATTAAGTGCCTCATGACTGCATACTCACAAGTATGCCTTTACAGAGTCACAATATATATTTTTAAGTTAATTCAAGATATTCATTTAACTATAGAATTATTATATTACCTTTTAAAATGGGGGGTATCTTTCAGGGTAAATGATTAACTTTTGAAACATTTCTTTTTAGTCTTTTTAATGCACATCAGTCTTTTGGGCACATTGAAATTACAATTGTTATGGAAGCCTACTCTTCACCAATACACTCTCCTATATTTAAGTTCCTCTGTCCCTGGATATTTGGATAGATGTCAGTATTTCACTTTTACACACAACACTGAGACAGTTCTCTCAGTTTATTTTTTTGTCTTTTGTTTGTTTTTATTATTATACTTTAAGTTCTAGGGTACATGTGCATAACATGCAGGTTTGTTACATATGTATACTTGTGCCATGTTGGTGTGCTGCACCCATTAACTCGTCATTTACATTAGGTATATCTCCTAATGCTATCCCTCCCTGCTCCTCCCACCCCACGATGGGCCCTGGTGTGTGATGTTCCCTATCCTGAGCTCTCCCAGTTTAAATTACCAACTGCATCCCTGAGTTTTTCCTTAGGAGATATTCCTTCAGTGAAATTGCTGAGCTCAAATGTCTAGATGGGCTAAAACTCTTACTATCTATTATAAAAATGCTCTACAGAAAACTTGTGCCAAATATAAAATCCCATCAAAACTATGAGAGAAGTGGCTCAGAACACCTTGGACAGGATTCAGCATTACATGCTAGATACCAATACGTCAGAGACAATTTGCTTTAACTTGCATTTTATCTGGCTACAATAATGTCAGGAAACGTTTTGTAACTTTATGGGGTCTTTTTATTTCTTATCTTGTATTTGCATCCTTGTCTTTATTGCTCATTATTTTTAGTAGAAAGTATATTAAAATTTATAATATTTAATGTCATAACCTTTGAGCTCTTCCATTGCTAAAAATGCTTAAAATGTCCCATGTCTCAGATCAGATAATGTAGAAAAATTGTATTCTGTATAATTTGTTAATCCATTTGGAGAATATTTTTTCAAAGTACTCAA
Organism: Chlorocebus sabaeus; assembly: GCF_047675955.1. Taxonomy (NCBI): domain Eukaryota; kingdom Metazoa; phylum Chordata; class Mammalia; order Primates; family Cercopithecidae; genus Chlorocebus; species Chlorocebus sabaeus. The sequence continues at coordinate 90,897,480 of NC_132907.1, read as the reverse complement.
TATTTGAGTACTTGGCTGTTTTTTCAAATATTCATTTTTGGAACCTATTTTCTGAATGACATTTCCTTCCTCATTCTGTTCATTGCATTTTTGTCCACATAACGGGGACTGACCAGCAAGATCTCTCGTGGAGTGTCTGTGCTGTTCTGTGGACCTCAGCATTTGAGTCGTACTGTTTCACAAAAGCTGGCATCTCACATAGTGAATGACAAGGCCCCACTAGCCACTCTGATTTGTGAACATTTTCACACTGACACTTATCTGTTTATGCTCCAAGTGAAATTTAGAATCTTTTGTGGCAAGGTTAAAAAAATCCACCCGATTTTGAACATGGGCTGGAGGGTGACTTAAGTCTATACATGATTATGAGATAGACATTAACATTTCTAGAGCACTATCTGTACATAAGGTACCACAAAAAGTGCATTTTACACATCATTACATGTTTACTGACAACAATGGTATTATCACCATTTTCTAGAAGAAAAACCTGAGGCAGAAGGAGATTGGTTTCATAGGTCAGAAGGCCACCCTTGGGTTTCACAGGTCAGCCTTAAGGGCTGGTCTTGGCGGGTGATGACAAGTCTAATCAGTCCTCCAGTTCTGAACAGCAAGTACCTCTCTCTTGCTTGAGGTGATCTTTTTTTTTTTTTTTTTTTTTTTTTTTTTTTTTTTTTTTTTTTTTTTTTTTTTTTGCCACCACTTAGCCTCCATGTAAAAGTGAGAAGAGGTGGTACTTGGTTTTCTGTTCCTGCATTAGCTTGCTAAGGATAATGGCCTCCAGCTCCATCCATGTCCCAGCAAAAGACAAGATCTCATTCTTTTTTTATGGCTGCATAGTATTCCATGGTGAATATGTACCACATTTTCTGTATCCACTCTTGTATGTATGGGCATTTATGCTGATTCCATGTCTTTGCTATTGTGAACAGTGCTTCAATGAACACACATGTGCATGTGTCTTTATAGTAGAATGATTTCTATTCTTTTGAGTATATACCCAGGAATGAGATTGCTGAGTCAACTGGTAGTTCTGCTTTGGATCTTTGAGGAATCACCATACAGCTTTCGACAACAGTTGAATTAATTTACATTCCTACCAACAGTGTATGAGGGCTCTCTTTTCTCCACAACCTTGCCAGTGTCTATTGTTTTTTGACTTATTAATATTAGCCATTCTGATTGGTGTGAGATGGTATCTCATTGTGGTTTTGATTTGCATTTATCTAATGATCAGTTATGTTGAGCTTTCTTCACGTTTGTTGGCTGCATGTTTGTCTTCTTTTGAAAAGCCTCTTCATGTCCTTCACCCACTTTTTAATGGGTTTTTTTGTTTTTCTCATGTAGATTTGTTTAAGTTACTTATAGATGCTGAATATCAGACCTTTGTCAGATGCATAGTTTGCAAATATTTTCTCTCATTCTGTAGATTGTTTACTCTGTTGATAGTTTGCTGTGCAGAGGCTCTTAAGTTTAATTAGATCCCAGTTATTAATTTTTGCTTTTGGTATCTTTGTCATGAAATCTTTACCTATTCCTACATCCAGGATGATGTTGCCTAGGTTGTCTTCCAGGAGTTTTATAGGTTGGGGTTTTACATTTAAGTCTTTGATCCATCTTGAGTTGATTTTTAAATACAGTAGAAGGAAGGGGTTCAGTTTTTGTCTTCTGCATATGGCTAGCCAATTATCCCATGACATTCACTGAATACTGAATGGTGAACTTTTCCCCCATGGCTTGTTTTTGTCAGCTTTGTGCAAGATCAGGTGGTTGTAGGAGCGTGGCCTTATTCCTGGCCTCTCTACTCTTTTCCATTGGTCTATGTGCCTGCTTTTGTACCAATACTATACTGTTTTGGCTACTGTAGCCCTGAAATATAGTTTAAAGTCGGGTAACATGATGCCTCCAGCTTTGTTCTTTTCCCTTCAGATTGCCTTGGCTATTCAGGCTTTTTTTGGTCCCACACAAATTTCAAAATAGTTTTCTCTAGTTCTGTGAAGAATGTCATTGGTAGTTTGATAGGAATAGCATTGAATTTGTAAATTGCTTTGAGCTGTATGGCCATTTTAATGATATTGAATGTTTCTATCCATGAGCATTAAATGTTTTCCATTTGTTTTTGTCATCCACGATTTCTTTAGGTGGTGTTTTGTAATTCTCATTGCAGAGATCTTTCACCTCCCTATTTAGGTGTATTCCTAGATATTTTATTTTTCTTTTAGCAATTATGAATGGGATTGCCTTCCTTATTTGGTTCTTGGCTTGGCTGTTGGTGTATAGGGGTGCTAGTGATTTTTGTACATTGATTTTGTATCCTGAAACTTTGCCAAACTTGTTTATCAGCTGAAGGAGCTATTGGGCTCAGACTGTGGGGTTTTCTAGATATAGAATCATGTCATCTGCATACAGGGATACTTTGACTTCCTCTCTTCCTATTTGAATTTCCTTTGTTTCTTTCTCTTGCCTGATTGCTCTGGCTAGAACTTCCAATGCAATGTTGAGTTGGAGTGGTGAGAGGATCCTTGTCTTGTGCCGATTTTCAAAGGGAAATGCTTCCAGCTTTTGACCATTCAGCATGATGTTGGCTGTGGGTTTATCATATATACCTCTTATTATTTTGAGATATGTTCCTTCAATACCTATTTTATTGAGAGTTTTTAACATGAGTGGATGGTGAATTTTATTGAAGGCTTTTTTCTGCATCTATTGAGATAATCATGTGGTTTTTGTCTTTAGTTTTGTTTACGTGATGAACCACATTTATTGATTTGCATATGTTGAACCAGCCTTCCATCTTGGGGATGAAGCTTACTTGATCGTGGTGGATAAGTTTTTGATGTGCTGCTGGATTTGGTTTGCCAGTATTTTGTTGGGGATTTTTGCATCGACGTTCATCAAGGATATTGGCCTGAAGTTTTCTTTTCTTGTTGTGTCTCTGCCAGATTTTGGTATCAGGGTGATGCTGGCCTCATAGAATGAGTTGGGGAGGAGTCCATCCTCAATTTTTTGGAATAGTTTCAGTGGATATGGTACCAGCTCTTCTTCGTACACCTGGTAGAATTCAGCTCTGAATCCATCAGGTCCTGGACTTTTTTTGGTTGACAGGCTATTTATTACTGATTCAATTACAGAACTCATTATTGGTCTGTTCAGGAAATCAGTTTCTTCCTTTTTTCGTCTTGGAAGGTTGTATATGTCCAGGAATTTATCGATGTCTTCCAGGTTTTCTAGTTTGTGTGCATAGAGGTGTTTGTAGTACTTTCTGATGGTTATTTTGTTTCTGTTGGGTTAGTGATAATGTCACCTTTATCATTTCTAATTGTGTTTATTTGGATCTTCTCTTTTTTCTTATTAGTCTAGCTAGTGACCTAACTTATTTTTTCAAAAAACTAAATCTGAATAGATTTCATAATGTTAAATTATCTTCACTTTCCACAAATAAACGCTACTTTATAACTATACGTCATTTTTATAATTACTGTCAAACTTGTTTTTTAACAAATTATTATATTGTTATTATTTTCTCTATTATATTTTTTGTTTTGTTTTTAGTATCATGCTTTTAGTAGTCACCTTAAAATTTAAGAAAATAGATTCTTAGTGTTTACTTTTTACCTTAAGTTAGTACTTCAAGCAATCAAAACATTTAAGAGCCTATTAACTCCAGTTAAAACCTCTGTCATTTTTGTCCTTATTGTCATATATTTTATTTCTATATATGTCATAAGCCCCATAAAACACTGTTACTATTTTTGTTTTAAGCAATTATCTTTTATATTTTCCTTTTTCAATGTGTTTTTTTCTTTTTCTGCGGCTCTCTGCTTCTTTCTGGAATCATTTTCTTTATACACGAAGATTTTAAAATACTTCTAATAGCGTGAAACCTGATAGGAGCAAATATTCTCAGCTTTTTTGTGTGTGTCTAAGAATATCATTGTCTCCCTTTAGTTTTAGAACGTTTTCAGTGTGTATAGCATTTCAGAGCTTTAAATAGTCACAGCATTGTCTTCTCTCTTCAGAGTTGTTCCCTAACATAATGCACGCCACGCCTCTCAACCCAAGCTCTTCTAATATTTTCTCTTTATCTTTGGTTTTGAACAGTTTGACAATGATGTGGTAAATTGCAATTTTTTTGAGTTTGCTGAGTTTCTTGAATTTGTGAGTCAAGGTCTTTTATTATTTGGAAAGTTCTGGATTATAATTTTTCAAAATAAAGCTCCTATTTTATCATTTTTCATTCACACAATGCTTATTATCTCCCCCATGCTCTATTCTGTTGTTTCTATTCTTTTTCTTTTTATCCTTCAGTTGAGACACTGTATTCTGAAGCTTTTTCAAGCTAAAGATCCTTTTTTCATTTTAACTTTTAAATTTATTACTCCCTCTTTCTCTATACACACACACACGCACACACACAGATTTACTCCCTCTTTCTTTATACACACACACACACACGATATATTATAGTTTTCATTTTAGAATGAATATTTGGGGTTACTTTTCACTCAGGCTTTTTCTTCTTCATTTGCCCATATTACCCTCTGCTTTATTTAACATTAAATACAGTTATTTTGAAGTTTTTACCTGCTAATAACAAAACCTAACATACTTTTGATCTGCTTCAGTTATCTGTTTTCTCCCTTGATTCTCTGATACCTACTGCTTTCTCTTTGATGATATTTTACAAAATATGTGCTGGAGTTTGCATGGAATATGTTCTAGAGACTCTGGCTTCTGTTATCTTCCTCTGAAGAGTGTTGAATTTGGCTCTGGCCTTCTCTCCCAAGTTTGATTTACTACTATTTTTGTGCATGATTTTGGTATGCGTGTTTGTAATTCCGTTGTGATTTCTCCTTTAACTAGTGAACTAAATATGGGGTGTTTGATTTTGAAAAGATTAGAAGGAAGCCCTTTTTCAGTTGTGGACTTCTAGTTTAATTATGTGGCTGTGAACATACAAAAGAGGGACAAGGAGCATGGCAGTATTAGGGCTTTCTTCTCTCCTTCGTCTCTAAAGAGTGAAAATGAAAGAAGAGAAGACATCTTCTCTCCTACATCTCACCTTCATCAAAGAGCAAGCCCTCCCTCCAAAACTTTAGCATAGAACCTCTTACATCTCTTGTCAGAACATGCTTCCTGGACTGATTACATGCAAAGAGTAAAGGCCAATATTAAATTTTCTTTCAAAGGCAGGTACATGGTCATCCAAACAAGGCCAATCTAGTAGAGAATGAAGAAGTAGATATTGGGTCACTAACCAGCTATGTCTGCCACAGCATTGTGCCCAGTAACCACATGTGCTTTGACAAGTTAGAATTTAGCTTGCTAGGGCTGACAGAACAAAGTACCACAGACTGGGGACTTTAAATAACAGAATCTTATTTTCTCATATTTCTGGAGGCTGGAAGTCCAAGATCAAGATGCCAGCAGAGTTGGTCTCTTCTGAGGTCTCTCTTCTTAGCCTAGAACGGGCTGTCTACTTGCTCATGGCATCTCTCCTCTGCCTATGTTCTGACCTTCTCTTCTTCTACAGACACCAGCTATATTGAATTAGGGTCCCCCCATAATGTCCTCATTCTAACTTAATTGCCTCTTTAAAGGCCTTATTTCCAAATACAGTCATATTTTGAAGTACACGGGTTAGGACTGCAACCTACGAATTTTGGAAGCACAAACTACAGCCCATAACATAAACAAATGGATAATTCATTGAACTCAGATGATCTGGCCTATTCATAATAGACAGATTTGATCAACAGCTTTTCTTCAAACACTTTACTGGGTTCTTGGAAGATCTCTCTTAGTTTTGCTTCTATCTCACTGGGTGTTTCTTTCACTATCACTTCTTAGATAATAATAGGCAGCCCATTATTTAAAAATACTAACAGTGCACTGATGATTCACAAAAGCCTCCAGTCCATACCTCTCTCCTATATTAGAGTCTTGTAAATCCAACTGTCTCCTCACTCTTTCCACTTAGATGTCTAAGAAACATCTCACTCTTAATGTCTTCCAACAAGTTCTCAATATTTGTCTCCAAACTTCTCCTGCAGTCTTCCACACCTTAATAAATAATAACTATGTTATTCAGTTTGCTTTAAGGTGTCAAAGTTGTCATTAACTCTTCCATTTTTTCCACTCTATCTGTGACCCAGTGTAGAATTTTGTCACCTATACCTTCAAATATATTCAGACTCTAGCTATGTCTCACCACCCCCGCCACCACCTGCCGTGTCCAGTGCAGATTATTACAGGTGCCCCCTTGAGAGGGTTTCCTTCGCTCCTCACACTTTATTATAAGAGGGAAATCAAGGAGATCCTGTCAAAATCTGTTAACAACTAATTGAAAAGAGAATTTTAATTGAATGTAGCATTTACAGTAGCATCAAATACAAAATAGACCCAGAAATATAGCTAAAAGTTATTTAACTCTCCTAAAGAAAACTGTAAATATTATTAATAGGACATTTTAAAAACTTCTAAATAAATTGAAAGGTATAACATGTTTATCAATTGGGAACTCAATACTAAAATATGTCACTTATTTCCAAATTGATCCATAGACTTACTGCATTCCCAAAAAAAAAATCCTAGCTCTCTCTGGGTATGTCTGTGTGTGTGTGTAGTTTGGCAAGTTTGACTAACTTTATACCATACTCATAAATTAATTTGTGGTAGTTTATATACATAAATGTAAGGTGAAACATTAATTACCTACGAGTCGATCTAGAAGTAACAACTTTTAAACTTACGGTAGGGAAATACACACACACACTCACACACAGTCTGGAAAAGAAAGACTGATAAATTGCACTACATTGAAGTTAAATATTTCTATTTATCAGAAGAAACTGTTTAGAAATGGAAAACAAGCCAGAAACACTCTCCCTCTCTCTCTCTCTCTCGCGCGCGCACACACACACACACACACACACACACAGAGAGACAGACAGAGAAGGATATTTTCAACAAAAATATCTGCCAAAGGGCTTGAATCCACAACATCTCTACAGATTAAAAAAGGAGAAGCAATTAAATAGCAAGCACATCAAGAGACTTTAAAATATCCTGGACAAAAGAGGATAGTAACATGGCTCATAATGCATTTAAAAAGATGCTTCACCTTATTTGTTATCTGAAAATTGAGAAATAAAACCATCATCAGTAAACCCCATGCCCATGAGAATGGTCCAATTTGAAAAGGTTGACAACACCAAAAGTGGTTGAGGATATGAACCACGGAAAGGTCCACGCCATGCTGCTCATAGGGGTGACTCTATCACAAATGCCCAGTGATAAGGAGATTCCACTCCTAGGTCTAAACTGCAGACCCATGAAAACGTATGTGCAACATAAGACATATGAAGGAATGTTCATTGCAGTATTATTCATAGTAGGCAAAACTGAAAACCACCCAAATGTAACTCAAACAGTAGAATTGATAAACTCTGATAGTGTCACACAATGGAGCAAGATAGCAACAAAAATGAATGAGCCACTATTATGTGCAACAACCTGGATGGAGCTCATAGACATAATTTTGCGTGAAACAAGGCAAATCCCAAATACCAGGCCCTGTGTGACTTCATTGGCAGGACTTCCCATCCCATTTAGCATGGGGACCAGGCCCACCTCCCTTCTGGCCTCATTATCTGGTTTTGTCCCAAGCTCTCCTTCTGCTCCACAACAGCATCTCCTTCTGGTCCTTGAACTTGTAGAACACCCTGATGGAACACTTGTCCCTGACTCTACCTGGAGTGCTCCCTCTGCGGATTCAGGGTAGACCACGCCCACACAGCTTCAGGTGTCAGCTCCAAGCCCATCTGACTGTGTTACCTGACGTGCTGTGTATTTGTTTGTTTGTTTTCCTATCTCTTCCCACTAGGATCTAACCCGCATGAAAACAGGCACTAGCCTGCTTCTTTCATTGCTGTATTTTCTGAATCTGCAAAGGCACATGACAATTATCAATACTCGATAAATACCTTTCAAAGACACATGGCTCAATGCTGCTACACTTTATGACTTTTGTTAGCAAATAAGTTTGAACATTTCCCAGTTTTCTCTTGCATGAGTGACCTGCTCATGCTTGCGTCCTTCTTGGCATCTTCATATATTTTTTCCTTTCTGTTTCTGTGAACATCTCACACAATCTGGAGCACCACCCAAGCAATAATCTCAGACTGTCATTGTGAGCACGCTGGCTTCGTTCCAATCCGTAAGAATTAGGATCTCTCCAGTGGCGATTTCTGCTTCTGTTCAGGTTGCCCCACAGTAAAGTCAGGTCTTACCTGGAGTTTTATCACAGGAAAAGATTTATCCAGGCACCAAAAGTGAATGGTGTCACTGGATTCTTATTTCTTCAGCACAGAAGAATTGGGGTTAACATTCAGCCTGTGAAGGCTGCTGAACGTAACTCCTGCTGGGGTGAGATCGTGGCAAAGTCACAGTGGCTGGGTGCTGGGGACCATAGCCATGAATTCACTGCCTATGTACCAAGAGCAGATTATAATAAAGCACCTATTAGCGGAGAGCCTTGCATCCCAGGCACCCTGGTGAGGTGTTTATGATTTGTTCAGAGGCATTAGCGAATTTTGCTCAAGTGTGCATTGGACCATGTTCTGCACATTTCATGAATAATTAAAAATGGGAGTCTAAACATTTCATGTGCAGAGATTTGTGCATAATTCTTATAATAAAGACAATGACCCAAAGTCTTAGAGCCAAATCAAGAACACAGAGAATTTCAACAGCTTATTCGTGGTCTTGGCTGCGCATGGGAAATGTAATTCCCCCTTTTAAAAAAGGTGATATATGGGATGGATGTTCTTGAAGATGGTGGATAAAGGTAAATTTTTTTAAAAAAGAAGAGAAAAGGAGGGCTTTAAAGTGATGCTTTTACATAGCCTAGGTTGAATCCAGAGCATGGTCTAATAAACATTCTGGTATTTTACACACTGCCCTTTGTTTTCTGTTTTCATCCGTAATTCACTAATGTGTTCTCTGTTATATGATAAATCCACTCTTAAAAAATGATGACTTTGACTTCTATGCCAGGAAACAACTGGACATAGATAATACGGCATCATTGTGGGGTATTGTTCCCAAAGATTCTGGCCCAGACTGTCAAAATGATGCTGCACAGCGTGGATCTACTCCAAGCCTCTGAGGGGGAACATCTGTCCAGAGCCTTGGGCCCTCCTGAGGGGGCCGCAGACCCCTTCCTGAAACCTCCCTGCTCCTACCTGGGCCTATCCAGGGCCATCTCCTGTAATTGTCATTGTCCCCTCCCAGCCAGGGTTTCCCATGTCTCTCTCTGTCTCCATCACCTGTTCTCGACCCAAGGTCCTCTAGAAACAGGACGCAGAGCTTGGTGCTCCTCCTGCACCCTCCATAGCCCCCGTTTCCCCAGGGAAGAAGGTCATGTGGCCCCCAGGCCCTGGCCTTTCCTCACCTATCCTCCCACACCTGCCCCTCCACTAGCTCCTGGCTTCTCCCAGATGCTCCAAACCCAAACTCAGGCTCCCATTCCCGCTCCTCCCTGTGTCCGGAAGGTCGTTCCCTCAACATCCCCAGACCGTTTCTAGGTCACAGCCTTTGTGCAAAGTCGCCTTTGTTTGTCATGCGAGTGTCTCACCACCCTAGTTAACAATGAGCACAACCATTAGACACCCAGACCCGCTGTGCCTCCTCGCAGTGATCCTTCTCCAGTCCTGTGGTACAAAGGACCCCAGGGGAGTCAGCTCACTCCGTTCCTGATGACCTGCACCCCCCCACACTGATGGCAGCTCCAGGCAGGCAGGATTGTTTGTTTTTATGTTGTGCGCTGTGTTCCAGGAGAACAGAGCCTTACCTGTAACAGGTACTAACAGGTATGTGTTGAATAAATCCTCCAGCCTTTTAGGGTCTGCGGGCACAGAAAAAGTGCTCCTCCTGCCCACACTGCCCCTTCCACCCCCATGCCATTCAGAAACCTTGGGAGTTCGGAGGCATCCCCTTCACAGAGAAACAGCTGCCCTGGGACCCCCGTGCTGAGCGCCCCCTGCCAAGCACACATGAGACCAGTGCAAAATTTCCCTTTGGGGAGGGCCCTCTCCCCGCTGGGGAACGCCCCCAGGGGTACCTTTCTAGGACAGGGGTTGGTTCATGGTAGACTCATAGCAAATATCTCAGACATCTGAGTAGAAACTGGAGACTGCTCACAAGGAAAAACCGTTTTCTAAAACAACAACAACAATAACAACAAAACGTACAGGCTACCACCTGGAGGAGAGAAACCCGCCACAGCCCTGCTCGCCCCCTCTCTCTTCTGAGGGTTCCTAATAAAGGACTCTTGTGGGAGCTGCTTCCATCCCCACTTCAGGAGGGCTGCTCGTCCAGGGGAGCCCTGGCAAAGACACGCCTGTGGATGTATCTGGCATGCATTGAAAATACTTTTCTGAAGAAGGCTTTCAGTTTTCTGAGCATTTAGAACACTAACTTTTTTGCAGCAGATGACTTCATAATTGCTGCGCTGGTGAAAGGACGTGATACTGAAACACGCTTTGCAGGGCAAAGCTGGGAATCCTCTCATGGTGAGAGAAAAGTTGTTTATTGAGTGAGAAAATTATTTCCTATTTTTAGGGAATTTGAGAACCTTTGTATGAGAGATCAAGCCAAGGGGAGCTGAAATTCAGTGAATGCCAACTTTTGAAACCGTTGAAAATACTTTGCCCAGATGAGAAAACATACAGAAGATCTCCGACGCTTCCTCTGCATCAGGCTCTTCTCTGAGTTCAGGGAAATTCAGCAAGCGGCACTTGAACTAAAACAGAACTAACATGTGTTCAGTGCTGTGCTCTGGTTCCCTGTCTTGGGTGCTGAGAAGCAGAGGGCTGCCCATGGCCGCACTGTCCGGAGGCCCCTCCAGAATCCCCGAGGTGGTCCATGCCCAGGCACCTCTGAGGGCACCACCCAGGGTGAGCTGGATGTGGGAGCCTGCTGGACAGGTGGACCCTCCCCTGGGCTGAGGCTTCATATGGACTCCAGGCCTGGGTTCCCAGTGAGGAAAGTCAAGGCAAGGAAGTGCGCTGGGGCGCTCAGAGCCTGGTGCGAGGGCGCGTCTCCCCCAGCGCCCTCTGCTGCTCACTTCAGCTCCTGGACAGCTGAGGCCTCCCCGTCTGTCTCCTAGAGCCTCCATGGGGCTGTCTGCTCCCGCCCTCCAGGCAGCCGTGTCACCTGGTTGCATTGACACCTGGCCAACTTGCCTATAGAAGGTGTGAGGGGAAGAGTAGCATTGCTCTCCTGGCCCCACCCAGTGATGACAGAGGCAGATGAGGCTGCTGGCCACACTGCCCCTTCCCTACCACGGGGCAGCTCCAGTGCCTTCCACACTCAGCCACCACCTTGTGGGGCCATGCACAGTTTCACCAGTGAGGCCACCTCCTGCCTGTACCCACACACCTCCTTCCACACCGCCATGGCTATCCACCTTCTAGATGGATTGAACTGTGTACCTCCCCACAAATTTTCTGTGCTTAAGTCCTAACCCCCAGCATCTCAGAATGTGCTCTTATTTGGATACAGAGTCTTGCAGATGTCATGAGTTTAGACAAGGTCCTGTTAGAGTAGGATGGGCCCCTAAGCCAGTACGGCTGGGGCCCCAATAGAAAAGGAAAATTGGACACATCCATGCACATAAACAGAGAGTGCCATGTGAAGGTGCAAGCTTTACTGCCACAAGCCAAGGAACCACCAGGAGCTGGAGAGGATGGGCACAGGTCCTCCCTAGTACCCTCAGAGGGAGCCTGGCCTTGTGGCACCGTGATCTGGGGCTTCAGGCCTCCAGGCTGTGAAAATACATTTCTGTGGTTGAATCCTCTCTGTTCTAGCAACCCTAGCCAGCTAACACTCACCCCACTGGGGGAGCATGGGCTGGCCAGCCTCCCTACTCAGGTGCGCATTCCCACGGGGAGAGAGAAGCCCTGTGGCATGTGTTTGCTGACCCAGAAACTTTAGGTAGAATAAAATATTTTAGAACAAAGGCAATTCCATCCAACTCTTCACATTAACAAATAAACAAGGCTTAGAGCAATCCACTTGGGAGGGCATAATGACCCAAAGCCACCCAAGACCCAAACTCTCAATCCTGGCTCAGTGTCCACACTATGTCTTGGTTTATTTCTTTAAATTTGCAATATAAACTTGCCTAGAAGATGCACTCTTATCTGACTTATCAGGAGTGTGGGTTGCTCTAGAGTCTCTCCTCACCATCACAGCCTCCTCAAGTGCATGGCACAGGACCCTCCAGGGTGGGCACCAATCCATGGAGAACCTTCCAGCACAGCTCAAATGCTCACACCTTGGTGTCAAGTGGCATTGCCGTGCACACTGCACCTTCCAGATGCAGCTGAGCGTACCTCAGAGAACCAGCGCTTTCCGAAGCCATACTAGTACAAAGAAGAAATGCCAGCAGGGACCCCCGCTCTGTATAGTTTCTAGGCTAAACTGCACATCATGGGGAAACATACTCATTCCTGAGTTTTCTGTCTATGAGCCCGAGGACCCCAGCGGCTGGGTGCAGGGGCTGCAGGGCCTGCCTTCTTAGTGCATGGATGGTGAAGCTGCAGAATGGGGCAGTGTGAGAACTGATGGGTGGGAAACGGTCTCTGTCTTTGAATCACACGTTGAGAGAATACTGTCATGAACTTCAACGGCATGCTTTCTAGGAATGTGGAGAACTAAAAATAGCAACCTAAGGACATGGAAAAAATACAAATTTCAAATGAGGAATGGGAATAGCTGTCCTGGTCTGAATTAACTGAGGGCTTCCCTGGCCTCCGCCTCTGCTGCTAAGACAGGTGTGGCCTGGAGCTGTGTGTACATGGCCAGAGTGAGTTCACTGTGTCCACTGGTGATTCTGCTTCACCACGCACTTTCCTCTGAACAGCTGAATGACTCGAACACAACATTGTTTAAGGGCAAGTCCTATGGGATGGCTCCCAGGAACCCCTTCTCTACAGCATAGACGGAACAAGACTCAGGAGCGGGGGCAGGGGGTGGAGGGTGTGGGGGCAGAAAACATTTTGTAAAGAATCTTCCAGGGTCCTAAAACTGAAATATTTTTGGTGTGTGTTCTAAACATAAAACACACGCATCTGTTAAAAGTTCTCCTCAAAACCCCAAATGACTGACTTCTTAGAGGACACTGCTGCTGTCCTCTCACTGTCTGGAATGCTGGTGGAAGAGGAGCCATGTGAAGGATGGGTCCAGTGAGGAGGTGAAGGGAGACGTTCACAGGGACATGCTAAGCAAACACCTATTTGTACACCAGGAAAGAATTAAGTTCATGAACCCAACCATCTCCACTGAGTTTCTGTAATTTCTCTGCCAACCTCCTCAGAGAAGGAAAGAACGAAAATGTGAAAGACTGAGTTACAGCCGGGTTGTGAAGACCAGGGCAACTGAAGCAAGCCCCTCCCTCCTGGACACCCGAGACCTCCCAGGGGCATGGAGACCTCAGCCATCAGCCAGGACCACTCAGAGGCCAATAGAATGGGCAACAGAGGATGACATGGCCAGGTGGTGGGCTCACGGAATGGGGACTACACCTGTGGCCAGGTAATGGGCTCACATGGTGGGATGATGGGGACACTACATCTGTCGGCAGGTGATGGGGACACAGGGGGGATGGTGGAGAGAGTACACCTGTGGGCAGGCGATGGGGACACGGGGGGATGGTGGGGAGAGTACACCTGTGGGCAGGTGATGGGGACACGGGGGGTGAACATACAGTGCGACCCCAGCTCCTCAAGCGGCCCATGCTGCATGAGCCCTACACTGCAGAAGCACAATTTGTGGACTCCTCCAGCCAGTTCATCAATCAAAGCTACAATTAATCATATGGGATTTTCAGTGGACCCTTTAAAGGAAACAGGTCAGCACATGTGATTTAAAATAACAGTTTCTATATTTACAGAGTACTAAGCATCACCATCTCTGGTCATCTTGACCATGATCCTGGAGGAAGGTAATTCCTGGTGGGCAATGGGATACCTGAGGCCCAGAAAGTCGTGCAAATACTTCCAGGTCCCAGAACCGGAAGAGAAAGACTTTTGCTCCTGAGTCTGGGTTGGAAACTCTGGCTCCTGGGCACTGTGGAAGCTGCTCCATTCTCCAGAGCAGGCACCATGTCCCCGCAGCGTCTGGGGTGCAACCTAGGCACAGGTGAAACCTGGGATCCACAGTCAGGCTGCGTAACATCAGGCCAAGTGTGTTTCCAAATACTGTAAATATGAACCTTTGCTGGAGTCTACAGTTCTCAAGTGTTTTTTTCTCTCTAAAATCACAATTTTTGCCGAAACGAACTGGTTATTCAAGTATTATAAATTCATCCATTCGAATAACCACATATGCGCCCACGTCAAAAGGTCGTAGTTATCCAAAGGGAACCAAGACAAGACCCTCCTGACCAAACTTCCGGACCTTTCCTGAAGGGACTGAACCACATCCTGGCGATATCCAGCACACACAATGACAGGGGCAGAGGGAGCGGAAAAGACAGGAAGACAAGAAGGAAGAGAGCAAGAAAAAAAGAAAGAAAGAGAAAGGAAGGAAGGCGAAGAAAAGGAGGAGCCTTGTTCTAGCTGGAGATTTAATAAGGTTCTTTCTTCCCGTTTTAATGGTAAATAGAGCAAACCTTCATGACAGGTGTTCCTTTTAAAATGAAATTATTAGGCTGCGAACTGCAGAGGCTGGAGAGAAAATAAAACAAACAAACAAAAGATGATTTCTATTTCCTCACTGGAGGGTCTGTCTAAACCAATGAATGCAATTTAAAGGCAGGGCCTGCAGAATAGCGGTCTGCATAATGTGCGTCCAGGTCCATCCTGTGTGTGTAGAAAAGACTAAAAATAAGAATGGATAAAGGGAAATCTAAAGAGAATAGGATCATCTCAGACCTGAAAGCACAGGGGAATTGCCTTTACTGCACCAACCAGAGACAAGCAGAGAGGTGGCTTCTGAGAGCAAGGTGGGAGTCAGAGGTGACAATGGGGACGCACTTGACTCCAGCCTGACAATCTGGAGTGGCCGGGGTTCCTATTCTACCCTGGCCCCGACATCTCCCGGGAGCCCCCACTTCTCCTGGTTGTTCCTCGGGACACGTCTCCCTCCATGCGTCGCCTTACCTGGCTGCTCGGGGCCAGGGTGTAATCTGTTTTTCCTGAGTGCTTGCTCCATAATGATCCCTGTCTCCTGCAAAGGCCACAGCGTGAATGAGATGTGATTCCGCGGAAGTGAATCGGTGCTTAAATTGAAATATTATGGGAAGGGCAGCCCACGGCTTGTGGGGAGCTGGGGACACAGAAGCCAGTGTCCACTGTACTCAGTTCCTCGTCATTTCAAGGGGAAAGCGGACAGAGTCAATACAAATAATTCGAACTGGATCTGCAAAGTGAGTGCTGCAAGCTGGAGGTTTGCCCCCTGGCCCGTATCTGTGGGAAACAAAGCCAAGAAGAACCATTCAGCATATTTTAAATGGCTTAAAATTCATTTATATATGGCAGGCACCGGGGCAGAAAGACAAACACGTGAATACAAGCCATAAATGAAAAGAATCAACCAGTTACACCATTAAAGATGTCTGAATATAATGCCAGTTACTACGAATGTGGAGAGTGCATCTCTGAGATGGTGAATCTCTTCCCACCCAAAAGCA
This sequence comes from Chlorocebus sabaeus, assembly GCF_047675955.1. Lineage (NCBI taxonomy): Eukaryota > Metazoa > Chordata > Mammalia > Primates > Cercopithecidae > Chlorocebus > Chlorocebus sabaeus. The sequence continues at coordinate 90,881,783 of NC_132907.1, read as the reverse complement.
GGGTGATCCAGAAGGAGTTGGTAGTGTCCTTTCAATTATTTTCAGACAGGCTCAAGATTACTTCCAATAAATAAGTATAATTGTTCGTAATTGGAAGAACAGACTTACTTGATGATGACATGACTTTAAATGTCAAAAAGCTAAAAGATCACACACACACACACACACACACACACACACACACACCTCTGTCAGAACTAATACATGAACCCAGCAAAGTTGCAGAATATATAATCAACACACAAAAGTCAGTTGTGTTTCTTACACTAGTAATAGACAATCTGGAAAGAAAATTAAGAAAACAATTCTATTTGCAAAAGTATTTAAAAGAATAAAATACTTAGAAATAAACCTAACCAAGGAGGCTTAACACTAATACTCTGAAAACTATAAAACATTGCAGGAAGAAGTTAAAAACAAATAAATGGTGACATGTTCATTGTTGAGATTGGAAAACTTAAGAAGTCAATACATTGTAAAAGTGATCTACAGATTCCATTCAATCTCTATCAAAATCTCAACTTTTTTTGTAGGAATAAAAAAAAATTATCCTACAAATAATGTGCAATTTCAAGAGACCCTGAACAGTCAAAACAATCTCAAAAAATAACAAATGTGGACGTCCCACACTTCCTGCTTTCAAAAATTACTACAAAGCTACAGTAATCAAAACAGTGTGGTGTGCTGTGGCACAGACTGACATATAGACCAAGGGAATCAAATAGAGATCCCAGAAATATGCCCTCATATATAAGGTCAAATGATTTTTGACAAGGGTGCCAAGACCAGTCAATGGGGAAAGGACAGTTTTTTCAAAAGATGATGTTGGGGAAACTGGACATCCACTTTCCAAAAACAAAAAGCAAGAAAAACCCTTGCGAACCTGGACCCTTACCTTTCATCATATGTAAAAATTAACTTGTAATGCATCAAAGACCTAAACATGAGAGCAAAACTATAAAACGGTGGAGAACACATAGGGAAAAAGCTTCATAGCATTAGATTTGGCAAAGATGTCTTGGATGTGACACCAGAAACATGAGTAATAAAACAGAAAGTAGACAAATTGGGCCCCCATTATTAAAATTTAAAAATTTGTTCAACGAAGGACATAAATGATAGAGGAAAAAGGCCTAGAATATATACAACTGCCTACAGCTCAATAACAAAAATAACCTGATTTTAAAAAAATGGGCAAAAGACTTGAATAGACATATCTCCAGAGAAGACATACAAATGGCCAAGAAACACATGAAATGGTGCTGATCATCACTAATCATTAGGGAAATGCAACTGATGAACAATAAAATACCACTTCACTTCCATTGGGATGACTGTTATTCAAGACAAAGAAAGTTGGTGAGGATGTCAAGAAATAGGAGCTCTCGTATACTGGTGGCAGGAAGGTGACATGGTAAGCCACTGTGAAAAATGGAATAGTAGTTCCTCAAAACAACAACAACAACAGCAACAACAACAGAGAACTAGCCAGGTATGTTGCGGGGCCTGTGCATAGTGGTGTGTGTTTGTAATACCAGCTATTTGAGAGGCTGAGGCAAGAGGGTCACTTGAGCCCAGAAGTTTGAGGCTACAGTGAGCTATGATGGCACCACTGCACTCCAGCCTGGGTGACAGAGTGAGATCCTATCTCTGAAAAGATGATGATGATAGATAGATAGATAAATAGATAGATAATGACAGAGCCATGTAATTAAGCAATGGTTCTTCCGAGTTTACATCCAAGGAGGACAAGTATGCAGGGATGTGTACAGTGTAGGCAGTGATAAGTCACTGTCCTGTGGAATCTTACAAGCAACAATCATTTCAGTTGTTTTCTACCAAGTAGTTAGAATATTTTATTTTTTCATAGAATTGAATTATTTTGCATAAGTTGAATTACCTGACTAAAAAAAAATATTCAAATCAGCTCCTGTTCCACACAGGGAAAGTTTGAAGAGTTAACCAGCCTTTCCAATGTCCATGATCAACATCAGTGGGCAATTGGGATAAATTAACTGCCCGCCCCCCAAAAATAAAGAAGTTTGGCTTTCTCTTATGGTCTGTAAAATAGAAAGTCAAATGGGGAGAGACACAATTATCTTGATAGTAGAGCCAAAAATAAAACAACCCTTGTCTTGCAGCTGTTAACTTTGCAAGGGAATAAAGACAGCAATAAACCAGAGGCCTGGCTTCAGTCCTGTAGCTGCCTGTGCCTGTTGCTGTCCTTAATTGCCTCAGGAAAAAAAAGAAAGAAAGAAAAAGAAGAAGAGGCTAATTACAGCAATACTACACATTTCACAGGGGTGCTATAAAAGTAAAATGAGGTAACGGACATGGAAACACTTAAAAGTTTAGATAATGGGTTATGAGTTTTATTACTAAATAATATATCTGAGCAATGAGGGTGACTGTCCAGAGGCCCTTCCATCTCTTAAATTCCCTCAGTGATCTAGGAAAGCATAAGTTATTGGGAGGATTAGTTGACATTGTTCTCTTAGAATGATTTCCTGTCACACTTAGCCCATGAAATGTCTTAGCTTGTGTGTGTGTGTGTGTGTGTGTGTGTGTGCGCGCGCGCGCGCGCGCTCGGGGGTGGGGGGAGATGGGGGATGGGTAGGGAATTAATAGTAGAAGAAATAAGAAAAAAAAAAAAAAAAAACATGGCCAACATATTTCTACCATGTGGATGTTTCCGTTTTGAGTCCCTTTGAATTCTACCCTATGATGAAGAAAGCACATACAATTTCCATTGACAGGTGGGGAGACAGGGTCTCACTCTCACCCAGGCTGGAGTGCAGTGGCACAATCATGGCTCACCGCAGCCTCAAATGATCCTCTTGCCTCAGCTTCCTGAGTACCTGGGACCACAGGTACACAACACCACACCCGGCTAATTATTTATTTTTTTGAGGACAAGATGTCTCCCTATGTCACCCAGGCTGGTCTCGAACTCCTGGACCCAAGTAATCCTCCTGCCTCGGCCTCTGAAAATGCTGAGATGACAGGTGTGAGCCACTGCACCTGGCCACACACCCGCAATTTTGATGCCAGCAAAGAACCTTCTGTTGCCATCCCCCACACACAGAGGAGAAGGATGCCCTGTCCCCCTCTCCAATGTTGTGCTCTCCCTCAGTGTTCAGCCCGAATTACGGGCTCCCCCGGGATCTGATCTCCTCTGTCCACTTCCTACCAGGGGCTATTTGGTGAGGAGCAGGGAATGGGGGGTGACTCACCCCACACCTCAGCTTTCATTAGAACTGCTGTTTCTGTGTTTATATATATCGGGCTTCTGATTAAGATGTTTTTAAATTGGTTTTACATTGCTTTGAGGAGAGAAAAAGGTGAAGAGAGAGATTTAGATGGTGATTGCTCTATGAGTATCTACTGTTTACTTCTTAGAAAAGTCATCTTCTGAGTAACTGACCATGACGACAAGGAGAATTAAAGTCCCTGAAATAAACCAAACAAAAGTCGAAATTCTCTTTTTGTGCTTCCAGGCCTCCCCTCTCATCCCCAGCACAAATTTAAACAAATAAAACAACCATTCCTCACTTCTCTAAGTGATTTTTCTGTTATGTGACTTACTACAAAGTACAATTCTTTGCTGGTGACTTACCAGCACTTTGAAAGAGTGAAATACATTTCTCCAATCCGCACGCACATTGTATTCAATCATTAAACGTTTCTCGTCAATCCTCAAAGCATCTCCATGTCCCCTGTCCCCGGAGGCTCTAGTAAGGCTCCATCTTTACCCAGAACATGTGTTTTTGCCATGGCACAGCTTATGTCATTTTCTGTGATACATCTTTGTAATCATTAAGATTTTTAAAAAACATACGTCAATAAACAACAGTGTACATATTGGGCTTAATCTCACTTTGAAACTAGAAACATGTCAACTGACAAGCCATCTTTTCTCTCTCTGTTCTGACATAGATAGCCCTTGCACCTGCTTGTTATTGGACTCATTCATAAAATGCATCGTGCTTCTCTTGAGGTTGCCAAAGGGTCCAGTTGAGCATGGGAGGTGTGAATGTTGCTAGATCTCTGGGTAAATATTTGTACTGGTCAGAGACAATGGAATCCTTCCGTGGCCTTTCTCACATTCAACTTGCTAACAGTGTCTTCTCTACTCAGAGAAAAAGACAATGCAAATGAAATGAAATACATGAAGAACTTGTTGATTAGAAGTTTACTGAATTATCTAAATCAAGTGACTCGTGTTAAGGCTCTTTGCTAGGGAGACCAGACCTATGATGGCTGGTGGCGAATTTTTTACTTGGAATATCATCCAGAAAATATTTACCCAGAAAATCATTATAATGCAAGACACAAATGATGATGCCATCAAAAACTCATAAATCAGTGGAGCTGAGAGCAAGTTTGTTTTTTTGACAGCAAGTTTTGAGGTGAACACGATGTACACCCTCACTGTGTAAACTGAGTCAAGGAAAAACTCTATGACTGTCCTTTTTGTTCAACATTTCTGTATTTTCTACTACACATCCTTGCAGTTTGCTTCTCCTACTACTCTAACCTTTGAGGATTTTTTCAGTAACTTCCATTCAGCACCTTGACAAATCTGGGTGGACTGTAGGAACACAATCCACATTCAATTTAATGGGAGGTAAGTCCGGAAAAATTGTCCCTGTTGAAGATCTACTTTGTAGTCTTACGCATGATGATGCGGAGGCATCACACTCCTCTTGCTGGATACAGAAAATTCCCTTTGAAGAAAGGAAAAGAAAGTCAGCTCCTTTTGGCAAGACAGAATACAAATGGATGAGCTGTGATGAAAATCACCAAACTTGCAACTGGGGAGATGAAGCATCCATTGATTATTGTATTAAAAAGTGGAGTGTGTGAGCGCACAAAACGTTGGGTTTTCCAAGTTTTATGATAAAGTTAATGTGCTTAAGATCATCAATCTCCGCTGCGTGGAGTGGCGCCTTCAGTAATTTTGCCCCTGTCATCAAAGCAGCCTCGTGGGACGGACGGTTGCCCGCGCCCGTAATGAAGCACTTCATGCAGAAGCAGCTGTCGCCGCACCTGTTTGCCAGCCCATCCGAAGGCCGGAGAAACTCTCCAATTTAGCAAGCAAACTTAAGTCATTATTAGAAATGACAGGGAAACCTGATGAAATTGTACTTTCAATTGGAAAACAAAATTGCAATCAGACCAACATGATTTCCTCATGGTCTGACCATGCTAATGCCAGTCGAGACATGGGCAAATGTATTTAAAAGTCATCATGGAGCATTACCATGCGATCTCCTTTCACTGGCCCTTATTAATATAAAACTTCAATTTGCATGTAAATGTGGTCAACTTTCATATCATCAAAATACATGAGGCCTGGGAAAGTAATGAATTGAAGTTGGATGCAGCAATTACTGACGTTTATAAAGAATTTTAAAGAGGTCAGTCTAGCCTTGGCTGAGAAAATGAGGAAATCAACAGGGAATATTGTCAATATAGCAGCCGGGGGAGTTGGAGCCAGTCCCAGGTGTTGAGAGCGAGATGATGATTAATAGAGAGGGAGCGTGTTGCCTCTCACCCATGAGGACTCGGCCAGACCCCAGGCGCAGCGGCAGAGCTGCATGAAAAGGTTCTTGCTGGGTCCCCCACTCCAGCTGCCTGGCTGTGCGTTCCGGGGGGAATGAAGTAGCAAGTGTTTATGAGCCAGCCGTGCTGAAGGTTTAATTGGGCTCCACAGCCTTTCCGCTCCCTTCAGTAGTTGATATGCAGTTTAACCTTTTTTTCCCACCTCAGACACACCAGAGCCACTGGGATTTTAATAAGGCGCTTGCATCATGGCTTGGCTAAACATTGACTTAGTTGCTAAATGGAGCTAAACTGCCTTATTGCGTTGTAATGGCAATTTATCCGTTGTCTAATTTTTTTAAGAGGAAATATTTATCCTGCCTGCATGTTTCATAAATCCTCAACCACGTGGCGTGATTTGGGGGGATTTTCTTTGCCTATTTGTACACACAAGTTAACAGGCGCCGTAATTTTAAACATGCCTGAAAAATCAATGCAGAGGTGGCCATGCTGCTGTAATTTTGGAGGATTTAATCGCAGATAATGCAGGGTCAGAGTTTGTCTTCAGGATTTGCTGGCCATGTTTTCACAATATTACACAGATAGGCAGGGTTTCTCACGACCAGGTCTCCAAGAAAGCTAGAAATTAAACAGCCTCTTACCTAAAAGGGCCAAGGCAGGGTCCGTGCCCCACTGCTGTGGAGGGGAGCCTGGCCTGTGGGGTTTTCTGCTCCATCTGATCTTTGCATTATCCCATTAAGCATCTCTTCCCTGTTAGGCTATTTAAGAGGCATATACACATTCTTTATAAATGCAGGTTCCTTTGGAATTCCATACACCTTTTTAAAATAAATCGATTTACTGTCTACTGTTTTTAATTGCTTGGTTCAAGGGAAGCCTCTGCATTGGCCACTTCCCACGCTTAGTTTGAGGCTACCCCACCGGCTGGGCATGGTGCCAATCTCTCCCACCAGATTCTTCATTTGACTCTGCTGTCCCCATATCTATCGTTCTTTTTGGCTCTTTTATTATTTCTTCTTTCCCGACAGTATGCATAATTATGAATGCCCAGCCAGCTTCAGGGCTATGCAAATATGTATCTGCATTGATAGATGTATTTCCTGTCTTCAAAACCTACATCCTAGACATGAGATTCCAGGTACAGAGTCTAAATGTGATCAGTGTTGAGAGCTGGCAAAATCTCAGTCTTTGAATACACAGCATCCATTAGTGACAACCGGCTTAGCACCACTTACATCTTTTAACCACACTAGGACTTAAAAGAAAGTTCCGTAATTCATGTTAGTGGGAAAAGTTCCTGTCCTCCAAGGGCACTGGAAAGTGGGTAAAGTTGAGGGGTATTTACTGAGCAGGGAAAAGATTCGCCAGGTATTGTGGGCACCCTTCAGTGCCTAGATTCCGACGTATGTGTCTCTAAGAGTTAGTATTTCCCCAGGGCTATAAAACTTCACATCTGTGTTTTTTCATATACACTGTCTCATTTGTGAGCTGTATCTGGATGCACTTTACTATAATGACTGGCCAAGTGACCATGCTATTTTGGAGGGTCTTTTTCCTGGAGGGAGTCTGCTCCAGGTGTGTGTGGGGAATGGGGAGAGGACGCTTGAGGAGCAGATACAGAGGTCCAGGCAGCAGTGGGCATCAGCACGGGCGCAGCTGACGCTGGCACTGCAGCTCCTTCTGAAACTAATGCTTTGTTCTGACTCAAGACTCAGCCTCAAGTCAGCCATGGGCATAGGAGGGGTGGGAGAAGTGGGACACTGAGGCAGTCCTCCACAGAAGGACAATGGTGCCGGCAGGAGGGACTGGGTGCTAGGAGCTCAACCACACACAGCCTGGAGGAACCCGGGGCTGGGCCACTCCAGCACTCCCACTCAGGAGCCTGCCTCTCTCCTGAAAAGGATCAGCACACATTTCGTGCCTCTGCCAGCCAGTGGATGCACCTGGCCTTCCCTGGGCAGGTCCCTTGCTGCTCCTGTGAGGGCAGAAACATGTCTGCAGGACCACCGAGGTCACAGCCACCTACAAGGCCCACCACCCCCAGTTGTGCCCATGCTGGTGTCACCCTCAGCCTGACACCTCACTTGCCTTGTGCCTTCCTTCTGCCATCTTCTGTGTGTGTCCTGGAGCCCCTGTCTCCTGAAGTTGGGTCTTCTGTTCTCACAGGCAGACATGGCTGTGGCTGCTGCAGCCACTGACTTAACCAGCTTCCAGGAATGCACATTCCAGTCCTTAACCGCAAAGCAAGGTTTCTAATAGACGGGCTGCATACAGCTGGTGCTCAGCAGAAGCCCCACTGCTCCTTCAAACCCCAATGGTCTTGCCCATCCCAGCCTCCTGCTAAGATTTTCCCCACATTCAGGAATTTTGTCCTCCTAGGATCAACTTAAGTGGAAGCTAATGATACTTTTCACAAGACTTTGACTATTCTGTGAGATGGTGGTTTCTGAACCACCTGAAGAGGGCGTTTCTGCCTCCCTTCAGCTGTGTAATGGTTATTGCCCTTAGTGTTTTCTTTTCTTTTCCACAATAATGGCCATCCTACATAATTCGGGACACACAAAATCATTCTTGCCGAATAGAAGAATTCATAGCTGATAATGATGATAACATAGAAGGAAATAATACAGGAAAATCACACCATTTGGAGAACAAGATTGATTTTGGAAGATCGTCGAATTTTTGTAATTCTTTGTTTCTTCTTTGCACTTAAAAAAGAAACACCTAATTGTTAAGACCTTGAGCTCAAATAAATCCCTCAATTGGTTGTACTGTTTTAGGGAAGTGAAAATATCCATCCTGCTTAAAACCATTCTTCACATTTTAAAATCATGCTTAACTACAAACTTTAAAGCATTTCCTACACTTGTAACTAAATATTTGACCTTCCATTTCTTAATGATATCTCTGGTGCTTCAGTGCTTCTGTTATATACACCACTGTGGTTTCCAAAAGTGAAAAGAAGATAGCATGCTAAAACTGTGGCTAGGACACAGCAGGAGATGAAAGCTACAACTGGGCATTTTCTGATGTTTCCATTAGGAACACAGCACAAAGTAGACCCAGGAAATTGTTTTAAATTGTCCTCTGCGAACTACATACTAATCAGGTCAGCAAACCTACCCTCTGGAGACAACAAGACTAACCTCACGTTCATGTTCCTTCCACCCAGGGCTCTGCAACCTCAGGAACTAATCAAAGCTGTGCCCATTCATTGAAAAGAGAGGTGCACATCTCATTCTTATTTTTGAAAAGAGAGGTGTACATCTCATTCTTATTTTTAAATCAATGAATAAACAACCAAACTTCATCCAAAGGCAAGTTACACTTTGGCACAATAATCTGACTATTGGATTCTTAAGTGTAGCATAAAAATAAGAAATTGCATATATATGTATGTGGGGATTTAATAATTAATGTTCATATAAACATACAGTTAAATAATTTCGTTTCCTCTACTGTGGTCACTGAAAATATTTTCTAACTTCATTCTAGGACTTAACACTGGGCATATTCCAGTCACTCAAGTTTCATTGGAGTCATTATCCTATGTTCTGACTTCTGGCTGCTTCTCCTCTTACCTCCTTTTCCCACACATCCACATCAGTTCCTGTTTGGTGAGGAGACAAGAGGCAGCAGATCTGGCTGCCAAGGAGCAGCCCCCGCTCAACAGTGGAGCAGAGGCTGACTTTATTACTTATGTAAGTAAAGGAGAGCTATGCCTGTGAAAGCCAGCTTCCCTAATCAAAGTGGGCTTCTATCTTGTATAGTGTGGGGTTCAGGGACTGGTGCATTGTTAGGGGCAGCAGGAAGTGGGTACTCTAGTGATTTTGCTGACATTCGTGGGAGCACAGCCCCCAAAGCACCTACACTGAAGCACCTACACTGTGGAAACGCATCATTGATTGATTATAGGAATTTGAACAGAATCTGGTAGACTTGTGGATTGGTGTTTGAACAGGATTCTTGGAATCGTGCGTCAATTCGCCCTGCTATAAAATGACATATTTTCCTAGGAGTGCTGGAACTCTATTAAAATTCTCAGCATCTCCTTTAGGAGCCCTTCAGCCAACACTGCAGAAGACGCTACCGGAAATTGTCCAGGTCTTCTCTAATATTGTTGACTTTTTTCTTGAAGATGGTATTCTATTCAAAATGATCTAGTTTTCTCATTTTACACATCAATCAATGTGTGTTTGCCCTATTTGGGTTTTTTAATCCTTTGTTGGATTATCTGGTGGAGCAGTAGTTGTAGAGAAGTACTCATCAGATATTAAAACACCACACACATTATAATGAAGAGGAGATGGTGGTGTTAGTCCACGATCCAGGAACAGCGTGAAGTGCTGCCAGTGGTTTACATTACCCACAAGTTGACCAAAATAAAATCTAAGACTGTACTGTCATCCCTAACTACTTGGCTGAAGAAAGTAATCTGGTTTGTTATATTCATCAAAGTGGAAGGTAAGTTTTTGACAACACTTCAGGTTGTGTGGTATCAATAAACGGAACCACTATTTCCACGTACTTCACCTACCTGATGCTATTTATATACACAGGAGCACTTTCATCTCTAGCGACAATGTTGAGGGAGACATCATCCACCAAGGTATTGGAGAATCTACACTTGGAATGATCTGTTAGATTCACAGAACGTGTCCAAAGGTTAAAGAGAGCTGAGCTATAGAGTGAAGCTGGTGATTGTCTTTAGCAAAGTCTAATTCTAAGCAAGTTATTTAGGATAGCAAGAGGAGCCTGATAGATTAGGACAAAAGCGAGCTTACCTTAAACTCTTTTTATTTTTTTGAGACAGAAACTCGCTCTGTCACCCAGGGGCTGGAGTGCAGTGGTACAATCTCGGCTCACTGCAGCCTCCGTTCCCCAGGTTCAAGTGATTCTCGTGCCTCAGCCTCCCAAGTAGCTGGAATTACAGGCACGTGCCACCACACCAGGTTAATTTTTTGTATTTTTTCAGTAGAGACAGGGTTTCACCACGTTGGCCAGGCTGGTTTCAAACTCCTGACTTCAAGCAATCCGCCTGCCTTGGCCTCCTGAAGTGCTGGGATTACAGGCGTGAGCCACCGCGCCCGGCCACTTTAAACTCTTAAAGGGATAAGATATGACCCCCAAAACTACAGGACACAAGTGTGCGAGAAGAAAACACAATCATCAGTGTTTCTAGGAAATCCAGGGAATGTTGTTGACATGGTCGTGGTGGAAGCTGTCTACCTAATTGCGTCAGAATCCTATTTCTGCTGTAAAAACTCACTACAAAGTTAGTGGCTGAAAAAAACATGGATTTATTATCTTACAGACCTGGAAGTCAGAAGCCCAAAATGCATTTCCCTGGGCAGAAATCAGCAAGTGAGCAGGGCAGCGTTCCTTTCTGGACCCTCTAGAGGAGAATCCAGGCGTTGCTTTCTCCAGCTTCTAGAAGCGCCTACGCTCTGTGGTTGCTGGTTCCTTTCTCCATCTCCAAGTCGGCAATCTCATCACTCCACCTCCACTTCCAGGGCCTCTCCAACACTGACTCTCCTGCCTCCCTCTGTCACTTTTTTTGAGACTGAGTCTTGCTCTGCCTTCCAGCCTGGAGTGCAGTGGCGTGATCTTGGCTCACTGTAACCTCCACCTCCCAGATTCAAGCAATTCCTCTGCCTCAGCCTCCCAAGTAGCTGGGATTATAGGCACGTGCCACCATGCACGGCTAATTTTTGTATTTTTAGTAGAGAAGGGGTTTCGCCATATTGGCCAGGCTGGTCTTGAACTCCTGACCTCACATGATCTGTCCATCTCAGCCTCCCAAAGTGCTGGGATTACAGGCATGAGCCTCTGTGCCTGACCCCCTCTGTCACTTATAAGGACCCTGTGACTACATTGAGCCCACTGGAAAAATTAGGAAAAGCTTCCCATCTTAAAGTTAGATGAAAAGCAACCTTCATTCTAAGGGCAACCTCAGACTCCAAGCTTTAGGATGTAAACCTCTCTGAGGGCCATTATCCTGCCTACCACCCTCTGAAGCTGAGCACTTCATCATTTACCTGATTCCTAATCTGCCAAGCTCTACCTCTTATGCAGTCAGACATGAAATCCTCATAAGCTTCCCAGTTTACTTTGTGGAAAAGACTGAGTTCTTTGAACCCAGTTGGTTCTTCTTCTATTATATCCTATATGATCATGGGAACTTTGTTCCTAAGGGAAAGAAACATTTGAAAGTGAGGTTACTACACACTATCAATATCTTCATTGAAATTTTATTTCAAAAATTGCACTTTACCCCTAGATTAGACACCCACCTCCATGCAGAAGGCAGAGCACTTGCTGAGTGGAGTCGATTGAAAACACCATTCCAGGAGCAATGCCGGGCAGTGGCTATGACCACATAAGACGCACAAGGGCGGAATCACCATCTCGTTTACTGGAATACCTCCACCGTCTCACACAGGGCCCGGAACGTGGCAGAAGCTCAATAAATATTGATCAACTTATTGAGTGTACATCAGCTTTGGAGGCAGAGTTCTGCACCTGATATTAACTCCGTGTCCAGAGTAGGTTATTGACCTCTCTGTGCCATGGTTCCAAAAACAGGATAATAAACGTGTGCTTCTCTATATAAGTGAATTCAGGGAAAGTTCTTAGTACAATGGAAGCGTCCGTAACTGTTGACTTTTATAGTCAGCTCACTTCAATGTAAGCCCCAGAGGGGCAGGGACACTGCTGCTTTCAGTCACACCAGCGTCCCCAGCAGCCAGGTCAATGTCTAGGACACTATAGACAATCCATAAACATTTGTGGAATGAATAAAATTATGTTATTACAACACTTTCATGTGCGCGTGACTAAAGAATTTCTCAATTATTTTTGTAATTATGAAATATAATTAATCTTCTCCTTTACAAATAGCCAGATTTTTCTTTTTTAAAACTTGTCTATTTTTATTTCAAATAAAATACCAGATATGTAGTCTTTTATCCCTTACCTCCACCCTTCCCCCTGCAAGTCGCCAAAGTCCATTATGCCGTTCTTATGCCTTTACATCCTCATAGTTTAGCTCCCACTTACGAGTGAGAACACACGATGTTTGGTTTTGAGTTACTTTGTATAGAATAATGGCCCCCAGCTCCATCCAAGTGGCTGCAAAAGACATTATTTTGCTCCTTTTTATGGCTGAGCAGTATTCCATGGTGTATATATACCACATTTTCTTTATCCACTCATTGGTTGATGAGCACTTAGGTTGGTTCCATATCTTTGCATTGAGCGGTGTTGGTTCCATATCTTTGCATTGTGAATTGCGCTGCATAAATATGGGTGTACAAGTTTCTTTTTCATATAATGACTTCATTTCCTTTGGGTAGATAGTAGTGGGATTGCTGGATCGAATGGTAGCTCTACTTTTAGTTCTTTAAGGAATTGCCATACTGTTTTCCATAGTGGTTGTACTAGTTTATATTCCCACCTCCAGTGTAAAAGTGTTCCCTTTTCACCAAATCCATACCAACATCTATTATTTTTTGGCTTTTAAATTATGGCCGTTCTTGCAAGAGTGAGGCGGTATTTCATTGTGGTTTTAATTGGCCCAACTTTAAGACAGGGTTTCACTCTGTTGCCCAGGCTGGAATGCAGTGACGTGACCACAGCTCACTGTAATCTCAAACTCCTGAGCTCAAGTAATCCTACTGCCGCAGACTCCCAGGAAGCTGAGACGACAGGTGCCTGCCGTCATGTCTAGTAATTTTGCTGACATTTTTGTAGTGATGGAGTCTCATTATGTTGCCAAAGCTGGTGAAATACCCCAAATTTTGAAGGGAAAAGCTAATTTGTTCTTCCACAATTCTGAGGCCTGATTATTTGCTCAATAAAAGTAATGTTTCCTTAACTTTGATTACGCTTCTGGTGTTTTCTGTGTAAGTGATACATATTATTCCTGAAATGATGCTCTATTTAAAAAGTCAAAGTGAAGTACTTTTCGAATGAACACTTCTTTGTTTCCTATTCCTAATGTATACATTTGCATTGAAATAGTTCAGTATGTTTTTGTAATTTTAGTTTATTTATAACACTTCCTCAATGGCTGGATGTAAACTTCAGAATCCTGATTATTTTACAAACAAAAGAATATTATAAACCAATGTAGTCCAGACAGTGTGCTTGATTAAAATCTGGGATAGTAGCCAGGTGCGGTGGCTCACGCCTGTAATTCCAGCACTTTGGGAGGCTGAGGAGGGTGGATCACAAGGTCAGAAGTTTGAGACCAGCCTGGTCAATATGGCAAAACTCCATCTCTAATAAAAATACAAAAATTAGCTGGGTGTGGTGGTGGGCGCCTGTAGTCCCAGCTACTCAGGAGGCTGAGGCAGAAGAATGACTTACACCCGGGAGGCAGAGGTTGTAGTGAGTAGAGATCGTGCCACTGCACTCCAGCCTGAGTGACAGAGCAAGACTCCATCTCAAAAAAAAAGAAAAAACGATCTGGGAAAGTATTACATGGGACCCATTATGTGGGACTCTAGATTTGGAGTAATAAAATTGAAGAATATGGAAATGAAAGACCTTTTAATGATTGTATTATACTCTAACAAATTAATAATAATATGGTCTTTTCTCAATGCTATTTCTCGATGTGTCTAGAACATTACTAGAGTCTCCCACTCTTTGGATATGGCTAATCATCCCTGAACCAAGAAATTGTCACACTGCGCAAGAAGAATTTAAGGACATCTCCCAAGAGAAGAATCCTTGTGTCTATGGAGAACCCACACCAAAAAGGGTATCCTGTATGTGATTTATGGGAATTCACTTATTATTATGTCTTGTGGATTTTAACAATACTAGGTACTTACTGATTACATAATTAATCAGTTGTAGCATGTTAAATATTGTGGTGTTTTTAGCATATGCAAATAAGAAATTAGACTTTAAGTTTTTGAGCACAAGGTGCTTGATATACCTCCTTTGAAGATCAAGTCCTCTTCCTTCTTTGAACTTGAAAAAATTGTAAGGATATGCTTATTTTGTGCTCAATTTTTAAAATACTGTTTTTTCTTAGTAAAGAGTTGTTAATTATTTATGTTTTTCAGTCACTGTGCAAATAATTGAACATTTGGGAGTAGGTAACACAAGCAAGCTCTGCACCTGGGAAGCTAAGATTCTAGCAAGACTGACAGTGAACATGCACACCAAGTAGCCAACCAAGATACAAACGTGCCTGTGCCAAGGATAATGTGAACAGCGTAAGAGGATGTAGTCAGGGACAAAATTTGCTGAATAGTCAAGGAAAGCACCCTAGGGAATAATGTTAATAATGTTTAAGCTAAGTTGAGGCTGCAAATAATTCCACCTTGTCAAAAGCAGGGAAGAGTAAAGAAAAACAGAGGGAAGGATGATGATGTTGGATGAACCTTCTTGAGAAGGGGAGGAAGCTGTGGGTGGGCGGGAATGAAGAAAGGCATCATAGGAGAGACTGCAGGAGGGACAGCAGTCTGAGCTCATGTGCATGAAGGTCCCATCAGGGAAGTGGACTTAATTTAAAATGCAATGCAGGAAGGCAGCAAAGAGCCCTGAGACGGTGTGGTCTGACCCATGTTAGTAAGTATGGAGCAGAGACACTGTGGGTGTATGAAAAAAGGAAGTACAGAAAAGGAGTTTGTTGACATGACTTAGAAGAGAAGATGGTGCCTTGGTCTATGTAGGTGGCAACACTATAGAGAGACTGCGCTGGTTGGGTGAATGTGGTGGGGAGGGAGACCTTGGGGAGAAGTTTTAGATTGGTTGATGATTCATGGTCAGGGAGAGGAAGAACCTGGAAGCACTCAACAGTTTCTGGCTGAAATCCCAGGGGAACTAATGGAATCAATTTCTAAGGCAGCAGTGAAAATGGGCATCATTGCTATGAATATATTCAAGTGTGTGAGAAACAATCACTTCAGATTTACTTACTTGAGTTTTGTCTTGATTTCATGAAGACCTTCTTTTCATGATATCTACATAGTTGTTTTTCTCATTATAAAATGTACTAGGATAATTTACTCCATATTTTAGAATTTGAATAATCAAGTATGTCCAAATATGTTTGATTATTGCATGTCACAACATGATCTATTTATTTAAGCAGTATCCGTATCTTTTTGAGCATCAGGAGATGTTGAGATATTTCTATTCATATGAATATAAATATATACATAGAGACAGTCAGAGCTGTTGTTTCTAGATAGAAGACAGCTCATTAAGTTAAGTGAATTACCTGGTTAGCAGGCTAGTTACAGGTTATAACAACATTTTCAATTTTTTCAAGTTTTGATAAAATTAGTTATATGGCTTATTAATTATAATGAGGCAATGGAGGGTGTACCTTTTTTCATACTTAGATATTTTAATATAAATCTTTAAATAACTGGTAGGACAAGCAGACAAAAACAGAATACATGATTTTGTACAAAACTATAAAAAACCAACATAATGAACATACACAAGAATGTTCAATTTTTTTAAGTGAATGCAGAACATTTATTAAATGTATCATATGATCAACCATGCAATTAACATAGAAATATAAATAAAATATATAAAGATTGGAAGGAAAGAAATGTAATATGCCAAGAAAAATAAATAAAAGATACACTTAGAGAGGAATAAATGAAACTGTTATTTGAAAATGACATCTTTTTGAATGTAGAAAATCTGAAACAATTTGCAAACAATTAAACATAAACATTTAGCAGGACTCTGAATATAAGGTCAAGGTACAAAATTCGAATATATGCTATAGATTAGCCAAGTGATGAAAAGTAAACCATAAAAGACAAATTGTGTGTATTATTACCAAAACCAATACAATGTTTAGAATGAAACCTAACAGGAGATATGCAAGACCTCTACACTGAAAACTAAAAAATATACATGAGGAAAAATGAAAGAAGATCTATATAAGGAAGAATATACAAAGATCATATGTTGGAAGGGTTAATATTTTTAAAGGAACAATTTCTACAAGTTGAGATCTAGATTTGAGTCAATCCTGAGCAAAATGGCATCAGAAATGATGATGATGATGATCATGATGGTGGTGGTGATGGTGATGATGGTGGTGGTGATGGTGGTGATGGTGATGATGGTGATGATGATGGTGGTGATGGTGGTGGTGATGGTGATGATGGTGGTGGTGATGGTGATGATGATGGTGGTGATGGTGGTGATGGTGATGATGATGGTGGTGATGGTGGTGATGGTGATGATGGTGGTGATGGTGATGATGGTGGTGATGGTGGTGGTGATGGTGGTGATGGTGATGATGATGGTGGTGATGGTGATGATGGTGGTGGTGATGGTGATGATGGTGGTGATGGTGATGGTGGTGGTGGTGGTGGTGATGGTGATGATGGTGGTGGTGATGGTGATGATGGTGGTGATGGTGATGATGGTGGTGGTGGTGGTGATGATGGTGGTGATGGTGGTGGTAATGGTGGTGATGGTGATGATGATGGTGGTGATGGTGATGATGGTGGTGGTGATGGTGGTGATGGTGATGATGGTGATGATGATGGTGATGGTGGTGGTGATGGTGATGATGGTGATGGTAGTGGTGATGGTGATGATGGTGATGATGGTGGTGGTGATGGTGATGATGGTGATGATGATGGTGATGGTGGTGGTGATGGTGGTGATGGTGATGATGGTGGTGATGGTGGTGGTGATGGTGATGATGGTGATGATGGTGGTGGTGATGGTGGTGATGGTGGTAATGGTGATGATGGTGGTGGTGATGGTGGTGATGGTGGTGATGGTGATGATGGTGATGATGGTGGTGGTGATGGTGGTAATGGTGATGATGGTGGTGGTGATGGTGGTGATGGTGATGATGGTGATGATGGTGGTGGTGATGGTGGTGATGGTGGTGGTGATGGTGGTGATGGTGATGATGGTGGTGGTGATGGTGGTGATGGTGATGATGGTGATGATGGTGGTGGTGATGGTGGTGGTGATGGTGATGATGGTGATGGTGGTGGTGATGGTGGTGGTGATGGTGGTGATGGTGATGATGGTGGTGGTGATGGTGGTAATGGTGATGGTGGTGGTGATGGTGGTGATGGTGATGATGGTGATGATGGTGGTGATGATGGTGGTGATGGTGGTAATGGTGATGATGATGGTGGTGATGGTGGTGATGGTGGTGATGGTGGTGATGGTGGTGGTGATGGTGGTGATGGTGATGATGGTGATGATGGTGGTGATGATGATGATGATGGTGGTGATGATGATGATGGTGATGATGGTGGTGGTGATGGTGGTGGTGGTGGTGATGATGGTGATGATGGTGGTGGTGATGGTGGTGGTGATGGTGGTGATGGTGATGATGGTGGTGGTGATGGTGGTAATGGTGATGATGGTGGTGGTGATGGTGGTGATGGTGATGATGGTGATGATGGTGGTGATGATGGTGGTGATGGTGGTAATGGTGATGATGATGGTGATGATGGTGGTGATGGTGATGATGGTGGTGGTGATGGTGGTAATGGTGATGATGGTGGTGGTGATGGTGGTGATGGTGATGATGGTGATGATGGTGGTGATGATGATGATGATGGTGGTGATGATGATGATGGTGATGATGGTGGTGATGGTGATGATGGTGGTGGTGATGGTGGTAATGGTGATGATGGTGGTGGTGATGGTGGTGATGGTGATGATGGTGATGATGGTGGTGATGATGGTGGTGATGGTGGTAATGGTGATGATGATGGTGGTGATGGTGGTGATGGTGATGATGGTGGTGATGGTGGTGGTGATGGTGGTGATGGTGATGATGGTGATGATGATGGTGATGACAGCCATGACAATGTCAGAATTGGCCTGCTGAATGTGTGATTTATATGGAAATGCTAAAAATCAAAAATAGCCAGAGCAAACTTGGAGAAGAACAAGGACTTACGAATTATGTGTCAGGACTTATTTAAACCTCTAGTTGTTGTGACCACTTGATATTGGTGAAGAGGACAGAGAAGACCAATAGAGACAAAACAGAGGACCGAAAATGGACCACACTCATCACCTTATTACAGCGCAGGCAGCTAGGCAATCTAGGGGTGGGAAGGATGGTTATTTTAATAAATAGTGCTAGATCAATTGGAAATCCATCTAAGACCAAAAACAAAACAAAAAATAAATAAATAAACCATGACCCCAAACCTCACAGCCTACCCAAAACCAATTCCAGTTGCATCACAGCCCTAAATCTGAGACTTAAAATGGTAAAACCTTTAGGAATCAACACATGGGAGTATTTTAAGAAATCTTTGCCTACTGCACAAAAGCACTAACTATAAAAGTAAATGTGCATGAATTTGACTTCACTAACATTGAGAATTTCTGTTCAGGCAAAGATTCACAGTTAATAGAGTGAATATGCGGCTGGGCACGGTGGCTCAAGCCTGTAATCCCAGCACTTTGGGAGGCCGAGACGGGCGGGTCACGAGGTCAGGAGATTGAGACCATCCTGGCTAACCCAGTGAAACCCCGTCTCTACTAAAAAAACCCAAAAAACTAGCCAGGCGAGGTGGCGGGCGCCTGTAGTCCCAGCTACTCGGGAGGCTGAGGCAGGAGAACAGCGTAAACCCGGGAGGCGGAGCTTGCAGTGAGCTGAGATCCAGCCACTGCACTCCAGCCTGGGCAACAGAGTGAGATTCCATCTCAAAAAAAAAAAAAAAAAAAAATATAGAGTGAATATGCAAGCCATGCGCAATGAAAGAGCATTTGCAATATCTCTATCTGATCACTAGTATCAAGAATACATAAAGTCCTCTTCTGTATATTTATTTATGCTTCGGAACTCTCATGGCCTCTAGCTCCCTTTTTTCTCCTCTGATTGGAAAATTGGGCAGATAACTGATGTGCTGGAGGCTCTACTTGATCCTTGCTCCTCAGTGGGGATCAGTGACCCACCAAGCACACACGTTGTTCACCTGGTCTCAGGTGCAATGTCCCCTCCCCAGCAAGGTCTTCCTGTTTCAGTCCCTTACTGTGCTGTACCTTCTGTCTCCAACATGTAATCACCTACAATCACTGGGATTAGGGCTATACTCTGGGATTTAAGCTCTATGAGGTTAGGGTACCCAACTGGTTTACTACCGAATCCCCAGTGCCCATCCCAGGGCTTGGCAGTAGAGTTTATTGGATAAACAGGAATTGCATTTTAAATTAATTTTAATACCAAGTCATATTTTGGTGACCCAAGAGCTGGGGAAACTCTTGTCCCCTCATTGGACACCCTGGGCCTGAACCCTGCAGTTTTATGATCATGGCAGCTTTCAAGTCCTTGATTCAACCAAGCATGTCACGTCTGGCTGCCAAAGGGAGCCAGAGTCTCACTGCTGACGCCTGCCCATCAGCACAGCTGCCTTCCTCCAGAGCCCCTGGAGGCATTTGATGTCCAATAATTCTCCACTGTGAGGGTTCCTGTGCCATGTAGGGGCTTCAGCATCATCCCTGGCCTCCACCCACGAGACCAGTAGCCCCTATTCTCCTGGCTGTGACACCCAAAGCTGTTTCCAGACACTGCTGAAGGTTCCTTGAGGGAAAAAAATCACCCTTGGCTGACAACTCCTACCCTACAAGGACGAGATTTTGGGAAGTTGCCATCCAAAAATGGACTGGACTTGTGGTCACCCATACTAGTGCCTTGCTGACAGAATAGGTCTCATCAGCTGGTTCTACCATTTTCACCCCATCGCAGGTTCTCCGGTTGCCCCATGGGGCTTGCAGTGGGAGCAGCAGGCAAGGGCTCCAATCCTCTTCAAACCACACCCTCGGTTCTGGGCCTTGTGAGTACAGCTTCACATTCTAGCATCCCAGCCTCCTGCCAGGTGCATTTTTTAAGGAAGATTATGATTCTAAAACCCATATGCCTATTATGATCACTTATTTTGGGTTACTGTATACCAAGCACTTTACACACCACAGGGCTGAATGGAATTTTACCCCTTGTAGACATAAGGAAGCAGAGGCTTAGAAACACAAAATGCTTGGTGGAAGTCTGGCTGCAAGGGTCAAACCCACAGGACTGTACTAGGAACGGAGTTTTGTCTGCAGCTCTGACTTCTCTGCTTTTCTGAGAACTCATAGCATTCCCGCCACCCAAGCCCCCGCTCCCTACAACATCCCTATTCCAGGGTTAGCAGTAACAAAACATTGAACGGTCTTACACAGTGGCTACTCACCAACCAAAGGGACCCAAAGGGACATGCCTTGGTGTCTGAGCAGGGACCTGGAGTACCCTGCAATCCCATCTGTCATCCTTTTAGATGCTAGATGGGAGGAGGTGTCAGGGATCTCAGAGGCCCGGTTGGCTAAGTTGTGGCACCTGGGCACTCACAGCAACTTCTATTTACCTGTCAGTACACAGATGTCTCTGTATTTTAACCCCCTGTACAGCCAGCTGAACTCCACGGTGACTCCCGCCCTCCCAGGCATCCCACCCAGAAGAACAGCCATTGTCCACCATGCCCCTGCCACTGCTGATGGCTTCAGGTGGATACCTGGCCCAGGCTGGGCTAATGCCCTCCCTCAACGATTTGATCTCCAGGCCTGGCTGGGTATGTGACCAAAACAGGACACTCAGATCCCTTTCCTTGGAGTCTGTAAAGTAGAAATGAGAGTGGTTCTACTACAGGCTTCACAGATGGGAGACAGTCAGTATGAAGACCAAGGCAGGTGACCAGGAGGAAAGTACACCTCCCAAAAGCAAAACTGCTATTTACACATCCAGACATAATTGCTTGACTAATTACATTGTATTAATTTTGGACTTAAAGATAGTATGGTCAAGGTGTTTTTTTTTTTCTATTTAATACTACTTATCACCATATATATATGTGTATATATATATTTATACATATATATGTGTGTGTATATATATTTATACATATATATATATATATTTTTTTGAGAGATGGAGTCTTGCTCTATCACCCAGGCTGGAGTTCAGTGATGTGTTCATAGCTCACTGCAGCCTCAAACTCCTGGGCCTAAGCAATCCTCCCACCTCAGCCACCCGAGTAGCTGACACTAAGGGTGCTTTTTACCATGATGGGCCACTGGGCTACTTTTCTTTGTAGAGATGGACATCTCCCTATGTTGCCCAGGCTAGCCTCAAACTTCTGGCCTCAAGAGATCCTCTGGCCTTGGCCTCCTAAAGCATTGCAATTATGGGTGTGAGCCACTGTGCCCAGCCATAACCTATGATTAAATCAGATAGATGGATAGGTAGATAATAATGAAATGTATATATATGTTTGTGGTTTTTTTGTGTATGTATGTGTTGTGTGTGTATTTGTGTATGTTTGTGTGTGTGTATTTCAAAGCATTTCCAAGATCCTTAAAGTGAAAGACACCTGAAGATCATCGATTCCAGTCTCCTCCTTGCACAGATGATGAAAGCAAGGACAGTTAAGCTCTTTACGTTTCTGTCTTTCCACGAAAATACAGCTCTTAAGGACGGACATTCCAGTTCCCATGCGTGATGACAGCTCTACACATGTGCATTGCAGAGAGCATGGGGGCCCCAGGTGATCCCGTCCAAGGTGGCCACGTCCAGCTGCAGCCACGTAAACTACAGCCTGAAAGGAAGAGCCAAACACACCCACCTGTGAGGGACACTTTGCCATTCTGTGTTTTTCTATTGTGGATTTTTCAGTTTCAGGGAAGAAGACAACATACTCTGCCCTCGCAGAGTATCTGTCTGCATCACAGCATCACCGAAAGTCCCTAGACAGGTCGGGTGTGGTGGTTCACATCTGTAATCCCAGCACTTTGGGAGGCCAAGGCAGGCAGATCACCTGAGGTCAAGTGTTCGAGACCAGCCTGACCAACAAGATGAAACCCCATCTCTCCTAAAAACACAAAAATTAGCCAGGAATGGTGGCACACACCTGTAATCCCAGCTACTCGAGAGGCTGAGGCATGAGAATCGCTTGAACCCAGGGGGCAGAGATTGCAGTGAGCCAAGACAGCACCACTGTACTCCAGCCTGGGTGATGGGTGACAGGGTGAGACTCCATCTCAAAAAAAAAAAAAAAAAAAAGAGAAAAAAGGAAGTCCCCAGACAGAAATGTTATTATGTCCAGCTGCTTTTGTGAGCCACAAAAAGGATGGCGATTGCATTGCATACAAAGCCATGGGGGGCGGTGGCATTGCCTAATGTGGGTAGGACTAAAATGACACTGGATTCACTTCTGGCAATTATCTGGAAAGTAACGTTCTGGAGCAGAAATCATGGTCCACCCTCATCACCAAACTTTATCCTTCAGGGCCAGGCACTCCACGACACATGAGATGGATTCCGTACCACCACCTGCGCCCGGCTCTGGCCATCAGAACATGGGCTCTGGCATAGCCATTCATACTGACTCTTAACCCACCAAAGACTAAATAAATTCTAAGATTATTCCAGAGATCTTTTCTCCCTGAGTCTTTTAAATCACTCCTGTGATTATGCTCTGATGTTACCGTAGCTATTACTTAGCTGAGAGACAAAAAGTTACTAAAGGGACATGGTAACTGGCATTGATTATTTAAAGGGTATGAATAGAAAGGAGAAACGAACTTATTCTACCACAGATAGGGCCAGTGGATGTCTTATCCTCTTGTACCTGTGTCAGTGAAGGGTGAAAATTGTAGAAAGACATATTTAGCTCAATAAAAGAAAGACATGTCTGATAGCTTGAAAATTCGGCTAAAACAGAATAGACTCATTTGCATGGAGGCAGGACCATCATTCCTGGAAGTTTCCAACAGAAACCGGGTGACCATCGGTCAGAAGCATGACAGCGGGGGCTCGTGAGGGGATGGAGTATCAGACTGGGTGATCCTTGTGGTGAACATGGGGGTTCTCCACCTGGATCCCCACCTCAGGGTCGAGGCAGTATCCCCCAGATGTTGAAAATATTGCCTGCTAAAAGCTCACAGAATTGACTTGCCTACGTTCACACCGCTTCTCAGGGGATAGCCACTGGCTTGATGACAACCTCCAGTCAAGCCCGAGGATCATTGAAGCTCCAGGATCACCGAGGCCTCAGCTGCAGCTGCATTCAACGCCAGCTTCTTCTGCTCAACCCTGCCTCTTCACGAAGACACCTCCCCAGTTCTTGCCTGCAAACCACTGCATGCCTCGCTCCAAGGAACTCAGGCTAAGGCAGTCCATCAGGCTCCTTTGAGTGTTTATAATTCTACCATTTATTCTCTCTCCAGACGGCGAACACTTACAGATATGTCACAACTTAATTCCCATGCCTTTGCTATCTCGAGTATAGCCAGAGTGTGGTGAGAATCACTGTCGGCCTCCTCTCCCTTCAGCACTCGCGATGTGTCCATCTGTGTTCTCAGTACTATACCAGTGAGGCAGGGAGAGTCCTGGAAATTATGTCCACAGGAGAGACTCCCAGGAGCCAATGTGGATCACAATGCTGAGGACATCCAGACACACTGCAGGGGATGAAGAACGCAGAGATCCCAACGCCGTCCCTCAATAGCTATGCATTAGCCTTGAGATGAGGCTCCCAGAAACCCGGGCCCCCACCTGCACATCCCTGCCCCGGCTCACCCACTACACATCACCTGTGCCCAGGAAGCGGTGAGCCAGTGAAGGAATAAATGAATGCAGAAATGAAGGACCTTTGCGTCCCATGGCCAATCCCTCCAAATACATTCAGCAAACTTCACTCGGAATCCCATAGGCCTCACGCTCTTTAGACATATCCAGGCTGCCCACAATATTGGCCGAAAATGAATCATCCTGAGCCTAAGCAGGTTGTGTGATGCCAGTGTTAATTATCCTCCCTCGGCTTGGTTTCCTGGAGCTGGGGCACACTCTCACTCGGGCACTGTCTCAGGCAAACGGCTTCCAATTGTTTATTTCTTACTTTCCATATAATGTCCTATTCAGGTGTCCCAGGCATGTCATAAAAATGCAGGACGCCAAATTTGAAGGAACTTCAGAAGTTTTCCAGCGTGTTCCCCTCAGACCCACAGCCTCCAGAGCCTCCGCCATCACCATGTAAATGCTAATGAATGACAAGTGCCACAGAGGACTTTCATCTTACCATTTGATGAGGAAGTTGGCTCTGGACATGGGTCAGCTGGGCCATTTAGTTAAAATTTGGTGCTAATGAGAGCAAGATAGAGACTCAGGCCCCTTATGGCCAATTAGCTCTGTGCAAAGAGAAAGACTCAGTTCTGTGGTCAAAAGCTATCCTCTTCAACACAGTTAGCTATTCTAGAAATGTGTGATGTTGACCCCAAAGGGGAATGGAGTGTAAGAGGAGAGGCAGTTCAGCGATGACGTCCTCACAGCCTGGAGGGGCAGCTGACAGCACGTGAGCGATTGTCTGCAGGTTAGGAGATGTCTCACTGTTTAGGAATGACAGAAATAAATCTTTTGAGCTACAGACAAACATTTTGTTTAGTTAGGTCCAGGTATCTCATTGAGGAGAGGCTTTGGAGATCTTGTTTCTAAACCTCTGGCTTTTGGGGAGCCATTGATTTCACTGCTTCGTTAGTTACCCACAAGGTAAACACACTTTTGAATGCAATTTTACTTTTTTTTCACTGATCGCTTAACAAACTTATAATCCCTTAGGTTTAGAAGGATCCATACAGGTGACTTTTTAGGTAACCAATCCAGGCTTACTGTGCCTGGTGACAAGCCATTGCCCCATCTATTTCTCGCCACCTCTGGAAAAAGCAAAGTAGGCGGTCTCCCAGACAGCAATTCATCTGGGGGCACTCTGACAACCAGAAAGCTCCGGGTGATGCTCGGAGCATAAACCAGACACATCACGAGGTAGATTTGTTTGTTCCCTTTTCCTAGAACAAGGATGATTTCTGCCTTGCTTTGACACAATTAATGGAGGTCACTGAAATCATCTTTCCCACTAGGAAGACTGTCACGAGGTGAGTGCACAATGGCCCCTGCACCCAGACAGAAAGAAGCACCATGCCCTAAGACGCCCCCCTAAATGCACATGGCCACCCGGGTCTCCTTCCCTTCTAGACTCTCCTTTTTTTTTTTTTTTTTTGAAGGCAGTGAACAACTATTTTCATCTTTCACTCTCAATTCTTGGCAAAATATTTAGCATCCAAGAAATATTTTTGGATGAATTAACTAGTAGGTGATCCTCTCACTTTCTCTGCCTAAGCATGTAAAATTATACCAGATAAAAACGTCACGCTCACAGGCCCCTGTCTTGTGTCCTTACCTGGTGAGGCCTCCGCAACACTGCCCCTAAAACTCACGCTAGCACGGTGGACATCACCCACTAACACACACTCACACTAACACGGTAGACGTCAGCCCTAACACACATGGCAGCCCTGAACTCTTTTCTCCTGGCTGTCCAAGGGAATTCCCCAGAGGGATCAAGAGTTCCTCAGACAAAGAGGCAACCTTCGTCTTCCTTGTATGTAAGCACAATTTCCCCCCTGAAAGAACCACAGTGCGTTCATCCTGTCTGTAATACCTTAGGATGGGATGGTATCTGAGTCCCTCTGGAATGAGCTTCAGTTCTAAGGTTTTGAAGGGAAACAAGAAGCAAAGGATCTTGGGCCAAGTATTTATCTTTTATGAAATGAGGTGAAATGAGCCAAACCATTGTGGAATTAACTAGGAATGAAATTTAGTTCTATAATATGATTACTCAAGTTGCAGATAATAACAATTGTGAAGAATTAATCTGAGGATTTGCCCTTTCCTTGGAGTTGTAGCTGAGGGTGGGGGAAAGAAGTTCTTTAGCTCCTGGAATGATGTCATCTCATTCTGCTCCATTCACTCATTCTCAAAGTGGATTAGCACTAGAAGTACAGAGTGGATTGATCTCTTGTCACAAGCCAAAAGATTTAGACTTTGTGTGCAGTAAATATTTATTGAATGAACACATAATTTTAAAAGCTACATGAAATATCACCTCAAAAACCTCTTAATTATTTCATATCTGTGATTCAAAATACAGTATTTGCCATTTGTCCAAAGATATTTAAATCATACCTATTTCTAAAGAATAAAACCTGCCAGCTTTTTTTTCGCTATTTCTGAAAATAAACATTAGTCTACTTCTCAGAACTCAGGTATAGGGTATATTCAATGATCACCGCTGAGTCACAAATGTGGATGCTTAAAATTATTTTCTCTGAGCTCTCAGCAAATACTCAATACGAAGAACCTTGCATTATTATTATCTTTTTTGAATGTGGGTCCCGGGAGTCCCTCACTAAACAAGAGCTTGTTGATTAACCTTGAATCCAGTACATGCTGCCCACTGACACAATCCCACCTCACTCTCCCTCAGTCCCCTTCTCCAGAGATCATCTTGAATGAGAAGAGAAGGCAGGTGACCTTTGCTATTGATGTGTGCACCACAAGCATGAGGTCCCACGGTTGCCACCAGGAATAGCCATCTACTCAGGACCTGATGAAGCGCTGCCCAGACAGCTCTGTAATCCTACACCAGCACACCAATATGTGTGCTAAACTGATCAATAATAAGATTGATACATCTTCTACTTCGGTAAGTTAATCTTCTTATTGATCAGTGTAGCAAACATATTGCTTTTCTTGGGCAGCCTTCCTCTCTAGCTCTTCTCCCCCACCTCAACGTCCTGGTTGTCTGGTGCTATCAAGAAGAGAAATAGAACAACATTTTCTACATTAAATGCTTCCATTACAGCAGGATCATCTTAGTCAGCTGCAAATCTCTCTTAGAGGAGAGGATTTATAACCGGCAGGTGCCCAACTCATTTTTCTATGTGTGTTAGAATCCTGATAATGACCTGGGCTTCTCCTCGCTCACATTTAGCATGTAGATTTAAAATTAATAATAGTTATCCATTGAAGGCAGTGCTTGCCTTTCCCATTACAGCACCTACAGCAAAGATCTGAAAAATTAAGACTACAAACAAAGCCAGCATAAGGCACACACCCAGTCTATTCCTGCTGTACTCTTTTTCCTATTCAAGACAGGGTAAAAGTGGGAGACACGGGAAGCAATTTCAGAGGACAGAAAGGGGCTAGCCACAGGCAGGGAGAATGACGGAGAGAAGAACTTAACAGGAATGCTTATTCTAGGAAGATAATCCAATTCAGGGACCCGATTTCTCCTCCTACGTCCACACTCACACAAGGAGACTCGGGGTCAGACGCTTCACCTCCAGCTCTGTGGCAACTCCCTCTGTGACTTGGCCATTACCGTCACCCGTACCCAGAGGCTACAGAAAAGCTGGGTTTCTAACACACAGAGCATTGTTGTCAGAGGCGGAAGGGCAATCCGGTGCTGGAGTGCTGTCCAGACACGCAGGGCCCCTGCCAGCCCCTGGCAGGATGGGAGGAGATCTGAGAGGGGGCGTGCAATGGCGCCTTCTAGAAGAGAGGCCTTAGCAGCTCTGAAAGCCACACGGTGTAACGTGGAGCCAGAATGTGGTGTCTCCACCAGAGCGTCCTGCGGGAGGGCGTGCGGGCTTACAGCACAGCGGGAACAGTGCTGCGGCACCTTGGAGCAGCCACCAGCCACAGCCAGCCAGCCACGGGGAGGGAGGGTTGCCAGGTGAGCGAGTCTGCGGGTGAACGAGCACACCAGCCGCTGTGGAGGGAGCAACGTCATTTCTGACCCATGCACCACGTACTGGGGGAGACTACTGTGCACCATGTGTAAGGAAGACTATTCTTGAAGGAGAATTGGGCCTCCTGAACTGGTGGGTTCTGGAAGGCAGCAGCTGGCTCAGGTGTGTGGAGATTCCCGGTGTCAGGAGGTGTGCTGGGGACAGCCAAAGACTGAGATCTTCAGGAACTGCTTCCGTGCACCAACACACAGGTACTCTTTCCTGACTGCCAGCGCCTTTGCCACGTCCAGGAAACATCAGTTCCGGAGCACTGGTCGGGGCCCTGCCTGTGCCCATTGCAGACTTTGTCAGTCTGGAGGCCTGCGACACAAGGAAGGCTGTCAAGCTCCTCTTCTCCCGAGCAAGCCCTGGGAGGTTCCTTCCACATGCCACAAAGGAGCCAGCTCAAATGAGAAGGCGATGGGTATAAACCCTTTGGAAAAATCCTTAGTTGGCAAATGAGAGTCACGTGCAGCCTTCCCTCTACCACCTGGACGTCTCCCTGGGCTGGGTCATGCCCGTCAATGAGCTGGCTTTGCTCTGCTGGGGCCCCACGGGAATGCACGCAGTGTTTTGATGGTAGGACGCTGTGTCTTTCAGATCGCTCCCCTGACCTCCACACTACATAGGCTAGGGTCATCAGTGTCTGCTGAATGATGTTTGAATAAAGGCAAGTCAGAGGCTCAGCCCAGGAAAGCCTATCCTTTTCTAGAATCTCCTGGTGGACAACTTTGAGTTCAGCTTGCTTGACTGGCTTTTCTAACACTGAATTTTGATAGCTCTGTGACTACTTTCGGGGAGGCTATTATGGCTCAGGGCTGACTTTCATACTTCATACAGGCACATGTTGCTGAATTTGACCATCACTGAAGTGTCCACGTGGGAGGAAGGGGGTCACCTTCCCCCATGCTGCATGGGCAAAGAAACTGAAGTGCATAGTCTTGCTGGAGACTCCAAGGTATTTGGTGGGCAAACTGGAGGCGAGCTTGGTTCCCCACGCTTTGCCAGGTGTGAGAGACTGAAGAATATTCAGAGTTTTCCTTGAGATCCGAACTCTGGGCGGCCCCTCTGGGGTCAGCGTCTTAGAACGTCGTGAAGATAACCAGCAAGTCCATATCGGGAAAGGCTCTGGAAGGGCACAGCTGTGCCCTCCGTGGCTCATCTCCGGTGGGTGAGACTCTATTCTGTGGCTTATAGGCAAGAAAGGAATCTTGGTTACAAACCCTCCCTATGCCGAGGGCCATGTAATTAATGTTCTAAAGCAGAGGAAGTGAAATCAAGGGCATTTGATGAAGCGGAGAAAGGCTCACTAGGCTCCAGGTTGCTCTGCTTTCTAAGTGATAAATACAGTCTCCTTTAAGTGGGAAAAATGCTTCACAATATCCATTAGGATGGAGGCCAACAACATGGTTTAAGGACAGAGCTGAGAGCTGCCACTCATAGATGGAAAGGCTTGTCCACTTCACGGCATGTGGCCAAGACCAGCAGTGCTAGCTTTAAAAACTCAAAACTTCCACTTTATTTCAAAATTCCCTTCCACCTTACTCAGCCTGTATGTACAATGATCTTTTCCTTAGCCCAGAATCTGAACAAAACCAGCTCTGAGAACAGGTTTTCTGCCCCTTGTATAGGGTTAGAAGAAAGGTGGACATCAACAAGCAGGAAGATTGAAGGCACCATGGGTGCCTGTGTGGGTCCAGCAATGCCCTGCAACCCTGGGCATCACCAGCTGTGTGCAGGGAACCACAAGCACCCTTCCAGGGAGCTGGGCGCCATCCTTTCTGCCTGGCACTAATGACCTGGCCAGGCTTCTGTTTTCAGGGGAACGAGGCTAAGCCAAGTGGAGAGAGTGAGTTATTTAAAACCGGTTCTGCCCATGGATCCCTGATTTCTTGCAACTGTTTTTGATTGACAGGCAAGTCCCTGTGTCCTTTTTATTTCTGTGAGTTAACTGAGGTTTTTACACTTTTTGCTAAAAAGGAAAAAATTTCCCTTTCTTGGCACTCAGGGAAATCTTTCTGCACAATATTTGCAACCAAGAGCTGGGGCATTGGGCCTTTTTCCTTGTCTTCTGTGGAATACCAATACTTTATTCTGAATCTGAGATATTCCTGATGGACCAAAAGTGAAAAAAAATTTTTAAATGAAGGAAAAAAAAGCTCTCCCTCTACTGTCAAGAGCAAAAGAATTCTCAATATTTCTAGGATGAATGTTGGATGTGATCCTCTTATTTCACCTTTGGATAAATTCTCACTTCAAGCAAAACTCTTTTTCTTTGAAACTGCTGTTATGCAGACACATACCAAAATCACTCAAAAAGAATGTTTTGCCTCAGAATAATGTGATGTATTTAATGTATTCTGACAGTCGTCAATATGCTGGACTCTAAATGCCTTTCATTTCTACATGTTCTTCTTTCTCTATGTTGGCATTGGACATCTGTCCTTAATTAGTACCTACTCTTGGATGGTTTTCTCAGCCAGGAATGATTTTGCCACACACAGTCCCCCACAGGGACATCTCGCAATGTCTGGAGATATTTATTTTGAGTGGTCACCTTTGGGAGAGGGAGATGTTACTGGCATTCAGTGGTCGAATGTAGGGATCCCACCATGCACAGGTCTGCTCCCAAACAATCATCTGACACCAACGTCCATACACCAAGACAAGAAGTCCTCATCAGATAATGAGGACATTTGGCCAAATAGACAACCATACGTTCAATCTGACACAATTTACAGTTTCTAAGCTAATACACATGACTTTGGAATAAGTGGTCAATGCCACGTCTGCATACTATGTACAGTATTTTTAAAAATTTATTCACACATAGGGTAGCTACCCCATGCCCACACTTTATAAGGAGTGTCCCTGAGAGATCTCCTAAGGTGGAGAAGACACAGACACTCCACAATCACAAAGCTAACAGAACATCACTACAGACAGGCCAAAAAGAGGGAGACACATGCAGTAGCCTGAAAAATAGGTACAGGAGGTTTTGCATTAAAAATAGGAAAGAGACAGGGTAACTCAATTTGGAAACAAAAGGCTGAAAACTCAACACGTGTCTTTAGATAGACAGGAGAGAAGACTATTCCTGAAACTGTTCAACAGAACAGAGTTCATGAGAAATAGGGTTGGAGATGCCGTTACTGAAAGAAAAAAAAAAAAAAAGAAAGAGGAATTTCACTGTGAATGATCCAAATGTAAAGACACTGGTTAGAAAAAAAACAAAACAAAAAACAAACAAACAAACAAAAACAGGCCAGATGTAGTAGTTCACACCTATAATCGCAGCACTTTGGGAAGCAGAGGCGGGTGTTCGAGACCAGCCTGGACAACATGGTGAAACTCTGTCTGTATTAAAAATACATTTTAAAAAAATTAGCCGGGTGTGGTGATGTGTGCCTGTAATCCTAGCTACTGGGGAAGCTGAGGCAGGACAATCGCTTGAGCCTGAGAGGCAGAGATTGCAGTGAGCTGAGGTGGCACCATTGCACTCCAGGCTGCGCAACGAGAGATTCCATCTCAAAAAAAAAGAAAAAAGAAAAAGAAAAAACAGCAACAACAAAATGATACTAAATAAAGAGAAAATGGGCTTCAGATAAATTTGGATTATTGTTGAGATTAATAAATTAGAAAAGCAACCTATAAATTAATTATATTTTGTCTTCCAGTCTAGAGAAAATGCTAGAAATAATAGATTTCAGTTTGTTTGCGTTGAATATGCTAGGGTCACATTTTTGGGTAAAGTATGCCTAAAAAGAGAAAGGTAAATCAAAGTCTCACATTTTCAGAGCAACAAAGGAATCTGTCACCTTTATAATATTTAATATATAAACTTAGCAATATATTGTCTACTGCTTAGAACTGTATTAGCAGAAGGCTGCTGAGTTCATACACAACATTAGCAAGCAAATTCCATTTCTTACAAATAAATACATTATATGAAATAATTGATACACAGTATCGCCCAATCACTGTGACCATCACATGCCTTCAAGTGGAAGGTTATAGTACTCAGAGATGAAGTAAGACAGTCTGGGTAACAGTTGACTACCTTTGGAAGCTTCGTGCTTCTTAAATTTTATTTAAAAAGACAAACCCTAAATAGCTATATATACCCAACTCTTTAACACTGCATTTGCTCACTCTGTTCTTGGAGTCATAAAATGTCAATTTAAAAAAAACTTTCATTTTGTAATTTTCCTCAGAAGGATAACTCAGGATTCTCCAGCAGAAGCTTGAAATGCTACGGGTTGATTCAACCTCCAACCTATGGTAATTGAGTCTGTCTGCCTATGTTTTCAGCTCTGAAAACGAAAAACATGACAACTGGCTGTGTTTTCAGAATGAAAAGGGCAAATCCAACTTTCAGTATAGGAAGTCTGAGTTGTGTGGTGCAGAGGTACTGTAGGAAGGGTGCCCAGGTACCCACGTATAGTGGAACTGATGGTGAGAACTTTGATGGGAGGAGATGGGAGAATAGACTTTCCAGGGGACAGTGGAAAAACAAATGCAAAATCATGAAGGAAAGGAGCAGGGCCTTGAGTCACAAGCATGGGGTCCTTGCGCAGAAATAATCAGGAGGTAAGTTTGTAAGCATTTGGGGATCTTAAAGTGAAATACCTTGCACTAAGCTATCTGTATTTTATCCTGTATGCACTAGGAAAGAAAGAAGGTCCGCAATCAACACCGAGTTCTGAGAAGTTGACTGGGATGATGTTCTACCCAGCTCTCATCTAAAGGAGGAGAGTCCCCAAGCCAGAGGAAGCCGTCAGAGAGCTTCTCAGCTGAGAAGATTCTACGAGGTCCCAAAGGTTAAGGATGCCAGTTACAGAAGCTTAACAGAGCAAAAGGGGAAGGATGTGTCACTTGGCCATGTAGCTGACTGAGCTTAGGGAATAAGAAAGTAAATGCAATGGAGGTGACCAAGGGGTGACAACGCTTCATCATCAAGATGAAGACCATACAGGGGACTGGGGGTCAGAGGGAAACGAGGATAGGGAAGTAAGGAGTGTGCTCGGTTAGGAAAATGTAGATTATTGATGTACCCTTGAGATGTTTAGACAGAGGTGGCCAAAGACAGCTGGAGGATGGCCACTTAATATTAGAATTCAGGGCTGCCACACCATCCAGCTTCAGGAGTTACCTTTCCTCTTGTTTTCCATGTGCCTGGTGCTTCTCAGAGTTCTCTAGTGTGGTGGCCTTGGGAAAGGGTCACTACTAATAGTTTCAAGGAGCCTGAAAATCAGTGCAACACATCTACCTGCATTCAGAAAGAATATCTCCTACTTTTGCTCGACTGATGTGGATCAACATAACAGCCGTGCTGAACTCACATCTCCATACTCCACAGGCCATTCAGACTGTGGTCACACTCCTTCATGATATATTAGCTGCACATACACAGCCACATTTTCAGCTTCAGGACGAATGTGGAATATTCCATCCTGTTTGGACATACCTTGACCTCACAGCTCTGAAAGATTGCCGTTACAACATCCGCCCAGGTGTGTATCACCTACCTATGGGAACCTGAGCCGCGAAGTCCTCTTGAGTGTGGTTAGCTCCTATCAGCTCCATTCCTATCACTCCACATCCCTTTCATGTTTCTTTCCTGGGTGTATTTTCGTGGATATTATTCAAGAAACATAAAATAAAAATTATGGACACAAAATTCTGCAGGCTGTGGTAGGGTAGAAACCAATGCGAATGTAAGTTAGCCACTGTGACTTCCAGAAGACGGTGAGCCAGAGAGTTGGTGCCTTGGTAACCTTCTAGCATGACCCAGTCTGGAGTGCCTGCCTCAACTTCCCTGAACCTTTCTCTTAATACAACCTTTTGAGATAATGTCCCCAATGTCAACATTGTCAGTGTCCCCACCCTTGACACTAGGGACATCGTCTCAACATGCTGTATTTCCCCAGGAAGCAATGCTCAGTACATGCATGAAGGTGAGCTTCCTTCATTTTAACAAGATTCCCCTTCCTGCACTCATCCTCAGGTGCCTTCAGATATCCAGGCATTCACACAAAAAGCTCCACGAGCTCATGATCTATTATTTCTGTCACTTCCATAGGAATCTAAGTATTTTGCTTCATGAATCATATAATATTAGACCCATGGAAACTTTTATTCAAACAAAATTATGCATGGATCCTTATATCCACATATACAATATATGAAACAAAAGTGTAGCTGCTCTTGTTGGCATGAGAGGAGAGGGGTCCCAAGTTCTCAGAACCTCCCCTAAGGCTCCAAGGAAATTCAGGCTCTGCAAACCTTAGATTAACAAACCCTGAGATAGGCAAACCTGATTTTACCAGTGAGAAAAATGAGGCCTGCTATATGTTAGCGGCATTCTCTCTTCTAAATCTGAGCTGTGCCTCTGCCCATGTCACAGTAAATATACGCCTCTTTTAAATGCATATGGAGAAATTTTTCAATTAGTTTCATTCTCAGGCAACTGACAGGGTAGTAAAAGATGTGACTCACAGAATTTTATATCTATCATATGACTTGGCTGCAACACAGCAAATGTATTATGATATTGATTGGCACCAACTAATAAACAGCATTACAGAAATAATGCAACCATAATAAATGAGACTGGAGGCAAACCAAGAGACTTTGAAAATGAATACTTTGGTAATTATGACCCTCTCTATAAATATAATGGGCAAGGTAGAGAAGCAATTTCTAATGTGTGATATTGTTATGATTAATACATAGAACTGCAAGCAATAAATCCAAGGGAATTATGTAAACTATGACATCTTGCTCACAATATGGTGTTAGTTTTACATTAAAATGTTATAAAAATGAATTGTATAACTTTCCCCCCCAAAAATAAGTAATTAGGAAAAGCATGACTAGGATCTTAGTGAATTATATACTACATATACACTGGGATATTGGAAAGTACTCATTGTGCAAATAAAATGTCACATTATTCTCTCTACCATTCTAGTTAAATAAAATCAGAATTATGACTTGTCTTCCAGAGGGGCCAAACTCAAACACCTTTTGCTGAAGTTGAAAGTTGATCAGTCTCTCGGATCTGATATTTCAGAATGTGGCTAGTGTCTTCAAGGTGATCAGTTTTTGTCTGATAAATGAATGAATACTTGTCACCAGCCCTATGAGATGGCCTTGGCCACATGCTGATGTACTCATTCCAGGGACACAGCGGAGCTCTTTGGGTGACGAAGACCATGTAAGATCAGGGTCAGCAAATCACAACTACTCCCTACCTGAGCACCCACTGAGGGCAAACAGATCAAGAGCTACTGCTCCATGAGATGAGATTATGGCTTGGGTCATATCTTCCAAGGTCTACATAATGAAATTTAGAAGACCCTACTAGGGAAAAGTAACACTGACCAGTACGCCAAGGCTTCTCTGAACTATAAATCCATTTATTAATCTCTGGCTAAATCCGTATAATCTTACTCAAAGCCATAGTTTCAAACATGACATGTGCAGACAGCTGTCAGTCTGGAGATCTAGCCATTCCTATGTTCAGCCCTGTATTTTTCTGTCCACCAAGCATCACTAACTAGATAGGCCATAGCATCTTCAACACAACGCCCCTCCCCTCACTACACATAAAGCAGCCGCATGACTAAGCCTCCTATTCTAGTGAATGCTCTGTCACCCTCCGCTCATGCAAGTCATTTTTTTTTTTTTTTTTTTTTTTGCCTCTTCTCACCATTGCCATTCTCAGCACTCGAACCAAATAACTTGTCAAGCCTTTCAAAATGGGCCACAAGTGAAATTTTAGGTGCTCTTCCCCTGGAAGTCAGAAAGCCTCCCCAGTCATCACACTACCTGCAGCATCTTCCCCCACAATCCATCCTAATGAGATCCCAGTGGAGCCACAACTTACATGCAATTAACACGTGTGAACTCTACTAAATTCCCTCAGTGCAGACAGCAAGTTACTCTGCTTATTAGAGATAGGAACTTTCTATATAACATGGCTCCTGTCCGTAAGCCAATGACTTTATCTTGTTCTCAAATATGGAAATCTATTATAGGGCTGGAATAAAATTGGTGATGTTGGAGTTTTTTAAGAGACAGTATTTCTATATATCATATTTAATGGAGTAATGAAGAGATTATTAAAAGGTAGTTTTAGCAGTGCACAATTTTACCTACCACACTGAGTTTAAAATCAAACTAATCTGTATAAATTGAGACTCCACCACGAATTTAGTAATACACAAACCTACATATGGTTTCTGCCTCAGAGCATTTAAATCTGCCAGTAAAGAACTACTTATGCTTCCCTTCAGCCACCAAGGCCTTTCCTAAAGGAATAACAATTTGCTTCTCTAAAAGTCTTAATTTATCTCCATTTCGCTGCCCAAATCTTCTTTCTTATCATTTGACTCCATGGCTTGCTCATTCTGTTTCTTCCATCTAAAGTACAGTTTCCTCACCTGATTCATGTATTTTACTTATCTCAAATGTATCCCAAGTTCATTTATTCATAAAGCTTTTCCCCTCTTCCTTTACTGGAATACTTGTAGAATTCTATATCTCTTCCAAGTATTATGCTCTTTTGAACATTTCTGGTCAGTTTCCACATTGACCTGAACCCATCCCACAAAGTGAATGACAAGGTGCAGAGATGCTGGGTTGAGAGTTGGAGGGGAGATTCTTAATGTTTCAGTACACTCTAATATTTTAACAGGTAGAACCTTTGACTCCTTCAAGTTTATATGTGGCCACCTCATGAGCTCTGTTCTTTTGCAAGAATTAATAAACAATGTATCTTGTTGAGCATGGTACATTTAATAGAGATACATCTATGGATTTAATACATTTGTTTTCCCTACAGACTTGGGTCTGTAAGAAATCTTCCGCTTTTCCAGGTTGACTCTAGTACGTCATGAAAGCTAACATCTCACTGTAAGAACTAAAAATAACAAGATAAATGGGAAAATCATTCTGTAAAGATACTTGAGAACTGTGAATGCATCAAGGGTAAGATAACTTCATTCCAGAGGGCAAAGAGTCCTTGCTAGGTGACTCAATGTGCATTGTCTCTTTTCTTCCCTGGGGTCAATGCAGCCCGAGCCAGTGCAAAGGAACCAGGGTAAAGAGAAACTCGCATACATTTGGTATTAATTGAAACAGAGTCGGTGAAACCATTTTTAGAGTTTACTCAGGGCTGAAAACTGCTTGTGTTTTCACCAGCATAGGTTATAATAGAAGGTTATAATGGAAAGGGTACCTGAATAGACTCCTCATAAGTTATCATCTAGCACTAAAACTAACTTAGTATTAGAACAAAAGTTTCTCAAGGCAAACCTTGACAGCACTTTCACAAAGCCTCAAAAAGATCCAACAGACTCAAATAACTGAACTGTGCATCAGAAGCAAATGCAACAATATCTAAAGGAATACAACAAAACACATCAACTAAAAAATAAAATACTTAGCACTCAATAAGTAATTGTCAGACATACGAAGAATGAGAAAAACATGACTACTAACTAGGATAATAGTTAATTCACAAAAACTACTGAGAAATGACAGATATCATGGAACTAGAAGAAAAAGGACATTAAAACAGATGCAAAAAAAATACTTCAAATGATCACAAAAATTAAGGAGAACAGAGACATGAAAGAGAGTGATAAAAGTTCTCTAAAAGGCACATGAAATTTCCATAGACAGTAGGAAGTCTGAATTTAAAATACACTAGATTGGAATATCAGCAAAATGTACATCGCAGAAGAAATGATCATAAACTTGAAGACGTAGCAACAGAAACTATTAAATGTGAAGCAAAGAAATAAAAAAGATTGAAATAAAATGCAAATAGTATTGATAATCTGTGGGACAATATCAAACAGTCTAACATACCTAGAATTGAAATCTCAGAAAACAGGAAGAAATTAAGAAAAAATATGTGAAAATATAGTGGCCAAAATAATACAAATTTGATGCAAACTATAAATCACTGATTCAACACATTTTACAAATCCTAAGAAGATTAAAACTATAAAAAAGCAAGATATCAGAATCAAAATTCTGCTGTCAGTAATAGGAAGAAAATCTTAAAAACAGTCAGAGGGAAGAAGACACATGATACAAGGAGGGACAAACAAGAAAATACACAGATTTTCTTCAGAAACAGAGCATGTCAGAGACAGTAGAGACATCCTTTAGTACGGAAAGAAAGAAGAAAAAAGGAAGCAAAGGAAGAGAAAGAAAGAAAAAGAAAAGAGGAGGAAAGAAGGAAGAAAGGGGAAAGGAAATAAAAAAGAGAACAGAAAATAAAAGAAAGAAAAAAAAATCCAACTTTTTAAAATCTAGCACGGATGTCTCTTATACATAAAAGAGATATGAAGATTTAATACAGAAGCAGAACCTGGAGAATTTATGAACAGGAGACATCTACAAAAAAAAAATGCTAAAATTATTTAGACAGAAGAAAAAACAGTTCCAGATAGAAATTTGGATCTATGTAAAGTAATGAAGAGGACCAGAAGTGATCAACATATAGACAGATATATAAAGTGCTCCTTTGCATATTTTAATAAATTCAAAAGACAATTCACGGTTTCATACAAAACAAATCCACAAGGTCTTATGAATTTTATAACATTTGTAGAATTAAAACATGTGACAAAAACAGCACAAGGGATGGAAGCTGTAAGTATACTATTGTAAGGTGATGTATTCCTTATAAAGTTGTGTAATATTAGTAGAAACAAAATGGAATCAAAAAATAATAATCAATGCAAAAGAAGACAAATAGGAAAAAGAGGAACGAATAACGGGTAGGACGAAAAAGATCATTTAGATTTTTTTTTTCTCTTTTTCTTCTCTTGAGACGGCTCTCACTTTGTTGCCCAGGCTGGAATGCAGTGGCGCAATCACTGTTCACTGCAACTTCCATCTCCGGGTTCAAACAATTGTCATGGCTCAGCCTCCCGAGTAGCTGGGATTACAGTCACACGCCGCCACACCTAGTTACTTTTTTGTGTTTTTAGTAGAGACAGGGTTTCACCATGTTGGTCAGGCTGGTCTCGAACTCCTGACATCAGGTGATCTGCCTGCCTCAGCCTCCCAAAGCTCTAGGATTATAGGTGTGAGACACCTCGCCTGGACTCAAAAAGATGATTTGTAATATGACACATTTAAATCCAACAATATCAATAATTACATTAAATATAAATGCCTGAATGTCACAAAAAGCAACAAGTTTCAGATTATTTTTTGTAATGAAGATGAAAATGTAAGTAGCCACAAGGAATGCACTTAAAATATATATCACTATATATATTCACATTTTATTATATATGTATTTATAAATTTGTATGTTATTATATATTATATATAATATGTACATTAAAATATCTATATTTTAAAATCTCTGTAAACCTAAGAGGACTGACATAGAGCAGAAGTCCTCTAACCACAACGCAATTAAATTGGATAAAAATAACAAGAAGATATCTGGAAAAATCCACAAATAATTGGAAATTAAATAATGCACAATAATATAAATATGGATCAGAGAATAAATCACAAGAAACATTGGAAAATATTTTAAACTGACCAACAATGAAAAAGAAACATATCAAAGTATCTGGGACATAGAAGAAGCCATGAAAAGAGATAATTTGATAGCATCACATACTTATATTAGAAAATAAGAAATGTCAAAATCAATGATTTTGGCTTCTACCCAAAAGACAAATATTTTTTAAAGAGCAAATGAAACTCAAGTAGAAGTAGCAGAAGAAAGAAAATAATAGAAATAAGTGCAGAAATCAATACAAGAGAAAATGCCTAAAATTTTAAAAACTCAAAGAATTTAATTTGATCCCTTCAAAAGATCAACACAGTTTTGATAAACCTTGGGACAAGCTGGAAAGAAAGAAAATAAAAGAAAGGACACACACCAACAATAAGAGAAATGAAAGTGAGTACTTAGTTATAAATCCTACAGAAAAATAAAAACATATTAGAAAAGTACATTTATACCAGTAAATTTGGCAACTGATATTAAGTGGACAAATTTCTTGAACACCACAAAATCCTAAAAATCATTTAAGAAAAAAATAGATCGCATAATACCCCTATAATGATTTTAGAAGTGGAATGTATATAAGAAACCTGCTTATAAAGAAACCCATGTTCATATGGCTAGCATGGTGAATTATTTCAAACATTAAAAGAAAATGTAATACCAACCCTACACAAATTCTTCCGAAAACACAGAGCAGAGGTAAAAACTTTCCAACTAATTTTATGAAACTAGCACGACACTGGCACTAAGATCAGACAAAGACATTATAAAAGTAAAATCACACACTAAAATTCTTATCAAAACTTTTAGCTAATTGGTTCCAGAAATATATGAAAACGATAACGCTTTATAATTATATGGCTTAGCTAAGGGAGGTCATGCCGTTTTAGCACTTAAAAATCAGTGAATGTAATTGACTGTACTAACAGACTTACAGAATAAAAAGCATATCATCCTATCAATAGAAACAAAAAGAATTTGACAAAATTCAACATGCATTTATGATTTTTTTTAAATCACACTACAAAATAGAAGCAGAGAGAACTTTCTCATATTGATAAAAACTGCACACTATAAAACTGTATTTCTTTAGCCCAATAAAGAGTACCCAGGCAATCTTACAACAAACATATATTCACAGTGAAAGACAATATTTTTTTTTATCATTAGGTGAACCAAGACAAAGATGTTTGTACTCATCATGGTATTTTTTTGTTTGTTTTTGATGAAGTCTCACCCTGTCACACACATCCAGGTTGGAGTGCAATGGTGCGATCTTGGCTCACTGCAACCTCTGCCCAACCCCCCAGGTTAAAGCAATTCTCCTGCCTCAGCCTCTTGAGTAGCTGAAACTACAGGTGTGCACCACCATGCCCAGCTAATTTTTGTATTTTTAATAGAGATGGGGTTTCACCATGTTGGCCAGGCTGGTCTCGAACTATTGACCTTAGGTGATCTGCCCACCTTGGCCTCCCAAAATGCAAGGATTATAGGCATGAACCACCATGCCAGCCCTGTACTCATCATTTCTTATTCAGTATTGTGCCAGAGATACTAGCTGGTGTGATGAGGCAAGAAAAATAAATAAAGGCACTTAGATTAGAAAGGAAAAAAAAAAAATAAAACTGTTCATTTACAGGCATCTTAAACATTTCTGTAAAATTTCTGAAAAATGTACAAAAAGCTACTCGAATGAATATGTGGGTTTATCAGGGTCATAGGCGAGATGGTCAATGTCAGTCCATTTTGTGATGCTACAACAGAAAACCATGGACAGGGTAATTTGTCATAAACATTCATTTAATGGCTCATTATTCTGGAAGCTAGGCAGTCCAAGATGGAGGGGCCAGCATCTTTCAGGGCGTTCTTACTGCATTACTTCATGTTGGAAGGACAAAGAGAGGGCGAGAGAGGGAAAAAAGGGGGCCAAACCCATCCTTTCATAAGGATACCACCCTTGTGATAAAGAATCCATTCCCACAATAATAGCATTAATCTGTTAATGAAGGCAGAGCCCTCACTGCCTAATCAACTCTTAATGATCCCACCTCTTAAGATTATTACAATGCCATTTAAATTTCAACATAAGTTTTGGAGGGGACATTCAAATGATAGCAGTCAATATATGAAAATCAATTGCATTTATATATATATGAGATAAACATTGAGAAACTAAAAGTTTTAGAAGTATTAGACAGTAGCATAAAATTATAAAATACTCAAGAATTTAACAAAGTATAAGGCTCAATATTGATAATATATCTATCCTTTCCAAATTGATCTATATATGTAATGTAATTCCAATCAAAATTCCAGCAAACTGTTTTGCAGAAATCGGTTAGTTGATTTTTAAAATTATATGTAAATGAAGAATCTAAAGTGGCCAAATGGACATTTAAAATTAACAGCAAATTTGGAGGCTTTTCTAATACATAATTTTAAACATCACTCTAAGATTAGTAATTAGGACAGTGTGGTATTGGTATAAGAATAAATGTATAAGTTAATGGAACATAATGAGAGTCAATAAATATACCCACATATATAAAATCAATAAATTTTTGACAAAAGTATCAGTGAAATACAATAAGAAATGATACAGTTTTTAACATATTGTCTTACAAAAATAGATAACCATTTGGAAAAATAAACATCATCCACTCTCACCATTCACATAAATTAACTAGAAGTGAATAATATACCTAAATGTAAGACCTTAAACTATAAAATTTCTAGAAAAAAACCTTTATGATCTTGAATTAGGCAACCATAAATCATTAGGTAAGAAATCAATAAATTATATTTCATCAATTTTTTTTGCCTTTTCAAAGACACCGTTAGTAAAAGAAAAGGGAAGCCACAAACTAGAAACCGCTTGCAAATATATATCTGAAAAAGAACTTGTGTTCAGAATATATTTAAAATCTGTTATATCACAATATTCATAAGACACATCATCGAATTTTTAAAAGGCAAAGCTTTGAATAGATAGATAGTGCACCAAGAAGAATCTACGAACTGAAAATGGTCACAAGAAAAAATTCTCAATATTATCAATTATTAGGTAAAATTCAATTAAAACCACTATGAAATACCACTCTTCAGTCATTAGAATAGCTAAAGTAAAAAGATTGACAACACTAGTTATTGATGAGACTGAAGAGCAGCTGTAATTCTCATAAATTTCTCGTGGGGATATAAAATGGTATAGCCAGTGGAGAAATATTTTGCTCTTTTTATACCACTTAATACCTACCAAATGTCCAACCAATTTCACTTTTAAGTGCTTTTCCAAAAGAAACAAAAGCATATAATAAAAAGTATTTATTCATAAAAGCTCATAGCAACTTTATTAATAATGAACAAATACAAAAACAACCCAAATTTTATTTTACTGTTCAATGAATAAACAAATTGTGCTACACCCCTATATCAAAATACTGGTCTGCAATAAACAGGACTAAAGTACTGTTGTACACAGCAATATAAATGACTCTCAAATGCACTGTGTTCAATGAATGTGACTGTATAGAATTCTAGTAAAATACTATACTGACAAAAAGTAGATCAGTGGCTGTCAATAACTGAGCCAAAAAGGAGGAGACTGACTCAAAATGGCACAAGGGTATTTTGGGAGGTGATGGAAAAACTAAGTGTTCTGATTTCACTTAAAATTGGTGAATATTATTGGATTTGTATTGTCTCTCAGTATAGCTAATTTAGAGTAAAAAGGTGTAATAAAATGCTTTTGGGCAAACATTGAGTGAATTCATCCTATAAGAAACATGATAGTAATAATAATAATAATTAGAAAATAAAAAGCTCTTTGCTGGACACAATCGATTCTAGATGTGAGTACAGCAATGCTGAAAAAATAAAATTTACTAGAAAGAACAAATACGTGGGCAAATATACAAGAATAATGAGTGTTATACACAAAACAATACTATTCTGTGGGAGACTAACATACATAAAAGTAAAAACATCATAAGAGTAGAAAAAAAGAGGGCATGGGTAAATTATGGGATATTGTTCAAAACATAGCAAAAGCAAAACTTAAGTTAGGCTGCAATAATTCAAAGACACATATTGAAATTTCTATGGTAACCCTAAAAAACGTAATACAAGACTATGTAAAACTTGAGAGATAACAGAGGAGAGTAAATGGGAAAAAAATATTTGATTAATTCAAAATAAGAAAAAAGAATAAAGGAGCAAATAATCCAGTAGGAAATGTAGAAAATACATAGTGAGATGGCAGATTTAGACCCAATTACATGAATGAATACCTTTAATATAAATGAACTAAATCCTATTAAAAAAATAAAAACATTGTCAGTTTGAATAAAGAGAAGCAAAATGCATACAAAAGTTTTTAACCACCAGAAATATAATGTACATGTGCTTACACCGCAAAATGGAAGAAGACACATCATGCATATTAAGCAAAAGAGATGCAGTGACAATAATAATAGACAAAGGTGATTTCAAGAAAAAAAGTGTTACTAGTGTCAAACAGATACATTTCAAGATAATAAGAAGTCAGGTCAACAGAGAGTCACAACAATCTTAAATTCCTATGCTCCTGAAAACATAGCTTCATATTATTTAAAGCAAAAATTGACAGAACTAAAAGGAGAAACAGACAAATCCATCATTTTGATTGGAAAGTTTAGTACACCTCTCTCATTAATTGACACAATATGGAGAAGAAAATTTTATTATAAAGGAGATTCAAGTAACACAATAAACCAATTTTATGTAACTGACAAACAGCCTAAGCCTGACAACTGCAGGGGTAGCACTTTTCTTCCGTGTATGTGAAAGGTTTTTAAAAAAGATCATGTTCTGGTCCATAAAGCAGGTGTCAACAAAATTTAGAGAATTGAAAGCACACAGTTATGGTATTTAAAAATAGTACAAATAAACTAGCAATCAATAACTAAAATATAACAAAGTCTATAGCTCTTTAGAAATTAAGCAACATTATTCTAAATAAAATATGCATGAAAGAAGAAATCACAATGAAAAATTAAAAATATTTTGAACCAAAACATATTAAATGTTCAACATTATTAAAACTTTTTAAGTATACTACAGTGGTACTTAGAAAGAAATTGACAGCTTCAAA
Organism: Chlorocebus sabaeus; assembly: GCF_047675955.1. Lineage (NCBI taxonomy): Eukaryota > Metazoa > Chordata > Mammalia > Primates > Cercopithecidae > Chlorocebus > Chlorocebus sabaeus. The sequence goes on along the minus strand of NC_132907.1, from coordinate 90,836,898 downwards.
TGCATATCTTGGAAAAAAAGAAATATATAAAATTAATGATGTAAGCTACGAACTCAAAATCTACAAGACTATGAATAATTAAATGAAAGATACAAGCAGAAGTCAAGGAAATAGAAAACTGGCATATAATAGAGGACATCAAGAAAGTCTAAGGGTAGCTCTTTGAAAAGATTAATGAAATATATAACCGTTAACAAAATAGATTTTTTTAAAGCCAAAAAAAATCTAATTAGCAGCATAAGAAATAAAAAGGAAGCTATTACAACAATTTTCTTAAATTTTAGAAAAATATAAATAGTGATGAGGATATTATAAACTAATTTATGCTGATAAATTTGACAATGTAGAGGAAATTAACAAATTCACTTTAAGAAGCATCAAAATGAACACAAGAAATAGACAAAGTATTAGTTCTATATCTACTTTTTAAAAATGAATACATAATTTTTAAATTTCTATACAAAATGTCACAGGCCCAGATGTTCTTGCTGCTTAATTCTTCCACTTATTTAAGAAGAAAATAATATTACATTTATACAAACTCTTTCAGAAAATAGAGAAAAGGGAAACATTACAATTTGTTTCTGAGGTCAGCATAACCCTGACACCAAAGCCTGGCAAAAACATGGCAGAAAAAGAAAATCAGAGGCCAATATCTCTCATAAGCACATCCATTATAATGTTAAACAAAATATTAGCAAATCAAACTTGATATATAAAATAAATAAATATCATAACCAAGTGAAATTTATTCCAGGAAGGCAAGGTTGGTTTAATATTTGAATATCAAAAAATGCAATTCATTTTATTAGCAAAAAGTAAAAAAAAGATATGATTAAGTAAATATATGCCAAAATCGGAGACAGACTTCACTACCCTAGGATAACTTAAAAAAAAAAAAAAGAATAGAGAGAACATTCTCAATCTCATAAGAAAAATCTAGAAAACACGAACAGGGAACATAATTCTTAATGGTAAATTATTAAACATTTGTCCTCTGATGGTTGGGAAAAAGACACAAATGGCCACTATCATATTATATTATCAGTATAATTCAACATTACAGTGGGGATCCGAGCTAGATTAATAATGAAAGAAAATAAGAATAAAATGTATACTTGTGGGGAAAGTATAACAAAGAAGTCTACAGTTCTTTAGAAATTAAACAACATTATTCTAAATAACATATGCATAAAAGAAGAAATCACAATGACAAAAATATTTTGAACCAAAACATATTAAATGCCCAATATTATTAAAACTTTTTAGATATACTACAATGGCACATAGAAAGAAATTGACAGCGTTCTTACGGAAAAGAGAAAAGCAAGCCTGTCATTTTTGCAGATGTCTTGATTGCGTATAGAGAAAATACAAAAGGATCTATAAACAAACTATTGAAATTAGGAAGTGAGTTGTCAAAATATTGCTGGATCCAAGATTCACATACAAAACTCAATAATATTTTCATATACTAGCAAAAAATATTTGAAAATTAAAATAAAAATACAATTTGTAACAGTAAGTCAAAATCACCAAATATTTAGAAATAAGCCTAACAAAGCATGTTAGGTTTATTCCTAACCTAAAATGTAAATAAATGGAGACATAGCCCATACTCTTGGAGTTTTCAGTTGTATTCAGAGGTCAATTCTCCATAGACTGATGCAATTCAACACATTCAATGTAATCAGAATTTAAATTTTCACTGGCTTTTTAAAGAAAATTGACAAGATCATTTAAAAATTTACATGGAAATGCAAAGGACTTAGAATATGATACGATCCTAAAGAATAAACATGTTAGTGAATTTGTAGTACCAGAGATTAAGGTTCTCTATAAAGTTACAGAAATCAAAACAGGGAAATATTGTCTAAAGGTAAACAACAGATCATTGCACAGAAGAGTGTTCAGAAACACATACACACATACAAACATATACAAATGACCTGATTTATGAAAAAGGCACCAGTGAAATTCACTGGAAAAAGGACGCTCTTTCAGTAAATAGTGGTGAAGATGTTATGTAGCCATAAGGGGAAAAATAAGTCTTGGCCCCTTCCTCACATAATTATTTTTAAATATGTCATAGAATGAATAATTAATGCAAACATTAATTATTATTTTTAATGTCTTTGAATGAATTGTGGAGAGTAAAATAATAAAGCTTCAGGAAGGAAACATAGGAAATTATCTTTAGGTCCTTGGGGTAGGCCAAGATTTCTTAAACAGGACATACACAGGAAAAGCAAATATGATAATAAAATTTAAAAATGATGATTTTTACTTTATTAATATGAAAAACTTCTGCTCATTGAAAAACCCCATTAAGAAGAATAAAAAAACAAGCCGCAGTCTAGGATAAGGCATTTGCAACACAGCAAAAGATTTTTATTTAGAATATATTTTTAAAAGCGCCTGTAAATCAACAAAAAAACTACCAAATTTTTTATCAGCAAAAAGCATTGAGCAGTCACTTTACAGAAAAGAACATCCGAATGGTGAGCAAGCTATGAAAAGCTCAATGTCAATACAAATCAGTGATACGCAAGTTAAAGCACGATGTGATAGTACCAGATACACACCCTGCAGGATGGCTAAAATTAGGACCCAGGGTACCAAGTGTGGATGGACGTGGGGAGCAACTGTCACGCATGCATTCTTGGTTGAAATGTAACTTGGCACAATGTCTTTGCTTTGGCTGTATCCACCAAAAATAAACATGAGTCCACCACAGAACCCACTCCTAGATTCATCATATCCATGAGAAACTAGTACAAATGTGCACCAACGTCTGATGCAACTGTACTTGTAAAAATCCAACTGTATATATAGCAATCCAACATGGGAACAACCCAAATGTTCATCAATAGTATAGCCAATAAATACATTTTGGCATATTTATCCAATAAATATTAAGGGAGAACTACTCAGCGCAATAGACAGACATTGACCAACAGACACAGAGTAACACACATTGTATGAGTCCATTTATCTGGAATTCAGCAAGGGTCCTGAAGGGCAGCATGGGAATACACAGGAAAGGAAAAGTAATCATGTTTACTGGCAGGGAATTCTTCTGAGGTTAAAAAAAATCTCTAGTTCTTAATCTGTATGCTGCATAAAACCCATTGAGATGTACAGTTATGATCTGTGTGTATACACATATGATACATATGTTTACGTGTGCGTATGGTTTTTTTTCCCTACTATTTTTGGCATAAAAGAAAATCTAGCTCTAACTTTATATTATTTCCATGGAAGGAAATTTCATCCAGTCATTCCTGGGGATGTTTCTCCCTCCTAGGTTCCTGGGAAAGCTCTGGGGTCTCACTCTTCTTAGGAGGTGAGGGGATGGTGGCCTTCCCGCCATGTGGTCCTTTGTGGTCAAAGATAGTGTGGTCTTTGCTCAGCCCATGGGGTACCCTGAGGGCAGCTGGCTGGGTCTGCTTTCACTTGCTTGACAGAAGCTCTCTGCTGGAGCTGGAATTCCACTGACAAGGGTTTCCTCTCCCCAGGGTTCTCTAGAAGCCATTTACCTCTGAGGTCCTACCAGGGAACAGAGACAAACTAAGAACCGAAAACCATTGTCCCTGCACTCATCTTGGGGAACATCTCAGACTCGCTGCCCATCTCGCTCAATTGCAAGTGAAAGTCTTTTCCTTACACACACACACACGCACACGCACACACACACCACACACCACACACCACCCTCATCCTCATCTTCCACCCACCTTAACTGGCTGCAAAGTCAGAAGCTGAGAAAGGATGGAAGGTGCCCTCAGGAAACAGGTGCTTTCAACAATGAAACTCCAAGAGTTGGTGCAAGAGAAGGCAAAAGGGAACTACTTTATTGCTGTTTCTAATCAGAGTGAGAAAAATACAGTAACGAAGCAGAAACATATGCCTCTTTAACTTAGCTATCCTTCCAATTTATCTCTACACAAACCCCTTTTCAGGTGGTGAGCGTCTGCTTTCATCTCTGTGCCTGTTACTGTGAGGAGCTCCACGGGACAGGACCTGGAGACCTCTGAGGCCACCATCACTAAGCACATCACAGGAGCTTAAGGTGGACCTTCAGCAACGTTCCTCTTCCAGCCTTGATTTATCTATGGCACCCGAAAGAGTACTGCCTTCTGCAAGAAATCATTTACTGTGCATTCTCAGTTCCCTAAATGTTACTGTGAATCTCCAATATCTTAAACATTGTCTCCTAATTCTTTTGTTACTGAGAGTTCCAGCCTCTCTAAAAGAGCTCCCTGCGTCCTCACTGTTCTTTCCTGCCTGGTGCTTTATTTCATCACTACCAAAGTAAATACAGAGCCTCCTGTAATTCTTCATGACAGACAAACTTGTTTCCAGCTCGCAAAAGTGCAAAAATAGTGTTGACATTGGTATTAGTTGGAAATTTAGGTCTGACCAATTTATTAGTGTTCCATATATTTTGGGGATAAATTCTTTTTCTTCTTTCTGAATTTCATATTTATTTATTTTTACTATACTTTAACTTCTGGGATACATGTGCAGAACTTGCAGGTTTGTTACATAGGTATACACGTGCCATGGAGGTTTGCTGCACCCATCAACCCCTCATCTACATTACGTATTTCTCCTAATGCTATCCTTCCCCTAGCTCCCCACCCTCTAACAGGCTCCAGTGTGTGATGCTCTCCTCCCTGTGTCCATGTGTTCTCGTTGTTCAACTCCCACTTAGGAGTGAGAATATGCGGTGTTTGCTTTTCTGTTCCCGTGTTAGTTTGCTGAGAATGAAGAAGTCGAATTCCTGAACAGACCAAAAACAAGTTTTAAAATTGAGGCAGTAATTAATAGCCTACCAACCAAAAAAAGCCCAGGACCAGACGGATTCACAGCCGAATTCTACCAGAGGTACAAAGAGGAGCTGGTACCATTCCTTCTGAAACTATTCCAAACGAGAGAAAAAGAGGGACTCCTCCCTAACTCATTTTATGAGCCCAGCATCATCCTGATACCAAAACCAGGCAGAGACACAACAAAAAAAGAAAAGTTCAGACCAATATCCCTGATGAATATCAGTGTGAAAATCCTCAATGAAATACTTGCAAACCAAATCCAGCAGCACATCAAAAAGCTTATCCACCAAGATCAAGTTGGCTTCATCCCTGGGATGCAAGGCTGGTTCAAGATATGCAAATCAATAAACGTAATCCATCACATAAACAGAACCAATGACAAAAATTTTTTAATTAGAAAAGTTTTCCATAAAATCTCCCTATTTAAAAAATAATAGTTTTTTTTTTTTTTTTTTTTTTTTTTAACTGCCAGGCACATCAATCCCTTTATTTCTCTGGACAACTGAACAAATACAACAGAGAATCCAGGCTTACATTCAGTGGAACAGAATAAAAATTATGCTTTCTCTTCATGACAAGGTGCCTGAAATGGCAGTTTATACTGATTACTTTAGACAGGGTCTGTACAGCTTTCAAGTGTATCTCCAATAAGATTGACTTATGTGTTTCTCTTTAACCTTACTTTCTTGTTATTTTGACTGTAAACTAGTCCAGGGGCTAGTTTGTGAGATTCTTCCAAAATATTCATATAATAAGCAATTGACTTAACCAGCAATTTCCAGTAATTTAACAATCCAAATGGTTTTGTTATAAAGTATTACACTTTCTTTCTAAAAGTGAAAAGTAAACATTTTTGATGCTAATTATTATAGGTTTTTATTTATATCGTTTTATATGGCTAATGACACAATTTTTTTTTTTTTTTTTTTTTTTTTTTTTTTGAGACAGTATCACTGTGTTGCTAGGCTGGAGTACAGTGGTGCCATCTTGGTTCACTGCAACCTCTGCCTCCCCAGTTCAAGTGATTCTCCTGCCTCAGCCTCCAGGGTAGCTGGACCACCACACCCAGCTAATTTATTTTGTATTTTTAGAAGAGACTGGGTTTCACCATGTTGGCCAGGCTGGTCTCGATCTCTTGAACTTGTGATCCACCCGCCTCGGCCTCCCAAAGTGCTGGGATTACAGACGTGAGTCACTGTACCCAGCCTCATGATACAATTTTTACCACAAGAATTACAATAGATTCATAAAGATGTTAACTAAATTAAGGTCTTTTTGTTGCTCTGGATCCCAGGATCTGGAAACAGAAGGCAAGACTAGTGATTAATAATGTCTTCCTCATTTTGCAGAAAAAGTCTTTAATACGCCTGTGATGGACACAAAAAGTGGTAAATGGGTGTTTTGTTTAGAACTTGCAATTGCCATCTACAAGGGCACAATCTTCTGATTTCAGACAGCTGGTGTGGATGGCTCAGTAGATGGATATTAGCTACAAACAGGCTACAGCAGATTTGTCCAGCAGGAACGGGGGGAGCCCAAGTTTGCACAGCTTTGTAAGGTAGAAAGATCCCGTCAGAAGCCCGGATCTGAGTGTCTTCCCCACTGGTCTTAGCTGGGACAGAAGGCGGTGCACTTAGTTAAGCCACGACACAGGTTTTCATTCTTACAGGCATTTTCACAGGTATTTTGTTTTATTAAAATAAAGCTCTTAGGCAAGCCTTCATCTCCGAGGGCCGTCCAACTCCCACATTCACCGATTATGCATCAGACACGCGGGGTCTGTCATTCTGCCTCCTCAAACCCACGAGACTTGTGCAGCAGCATCGCTTTCCGATTGTGACTCAATGTATTAACCAGTCATTACAATCACAGTGAGAGGGGTTCCCCTGAGACCTGTAAAAGATACCACCACACGGGGCTGCACATACCCAGCCCCAAGACTGCCTCCTGCCTTCCCAGAAGTGTGTTCTAAAAGTGTCACATGCTTTTTCTCAGATGGGAACACGCCTCAAGGTTCAGAAGGAGCCAGAATGACCTCAGTAGAACCTTGTTCTTTGTTATAAAGCAATAGGAGGCCCATGCCAAGACACTGAATTCAGCGTGTCAGACAAGGTCAGAAAGCAAGAGCACTGCCTGGAATGTATATTCATGAAGGCATTGTCTTCAGAGGTGTGTCCAGATAAATCTGCCAGGTCCCGAAGTACAGGTGACTTTATTGGTAGGCAAGGCTACATCTATGCTGAGGCACACCTAGGTGTGTCTGGCACAGCTACTATAGCCATCATACCTTCTATAAGACTGACTTAGTCTGCTCAGGCTGTGATAACAACTCATCACACCCAGGGCTGGGCATGGTGGCTCACACCTGTAACCCCAGCACTTTGGAGGTCGAGGTGGGTGGATCATGAGGTCAAGAGATCCAGACCATCCTGGCTGACATAATGATACCCTGACTCTTCTAAAAATATAAAAAATTAGCTGGGCGTGATGGCAAGTGCCTGTAGTCCCAACTACTTGGGAGGCTGAGGCAGGAGAATCGCTTGAATCCAGGAGGTGGAAGTTGCAGTGAGCCCAGATCACACCACTGCACTCCAGCCTGGGTGACAGAGCAAGACCTCATCTCAATAAAAAATAAATAAATAAATTTAAAAAATTCCCACACTGGGTGGTAAAGCAACAGTTTAACTGGGTGTTTAAACAACATAATTTTTTTTTCCTTGCAGTTCTAGGGGCTGGAAAGTCCAAGGTCAAGGTTCTGGCAAGGTTAGGTTCCTGGTGAGTCCTCTTGTCTTGGCTTGCAGATGGTCTCTTCTTGCTGTGTCCTCAAAGGGTGCCTCTTCCACTTCTTATATGGACACCAGTTCTATCTGAGTAAGGCCCCACCCTATAACTTCCTTAAAGGCCCTGTTTCTGAAAACAGTCACATTGGGTGTTAAGGCTTCCAGGGATGAATTTTGCCAAAACACAATTCAGTCCTATCGCTGACATTCACTGATGTTCTGCTTAAACCATGACTCTTCCGACCCAATCCTGGGCCAAACCCTCTGTATTGTTCACCATTTATACTCTTATTGATCAGCTGTTGCTTTGAATTGTGCAGTGTTCCCCTACACACACACACACACACACACACACATGCACAGACATATGCATACATGCACACACACAAGCACTCGCAGGTGTGCCTGCCATACTTCTGCTCCTATAGCAACTTGCTCTCAGCTTTTCTGAGATTTTAACTCGTCCGCCCTACGATTACAACAGAAGTCTTAACCTAAGTATGATTTGCATGCAAACAAAACGATTGATAAAGCTGGGGCAGGTCTCCACTCAGTATTGAGGTAAGTATCCTGGATAAACACTAAAAGCATCCTTAATGAAGCATCCTTAATGAAGCCAACATAAAAGGAAGAGCTAAAGGAGAGAATATCTTTACAGTCTTCATATTTCTGATTTCATGGCGCCTCCCCGGCAACATTTGTGTGTCCAGGAGGCTGTGGAGGGAAGAAGACGTCTCCACACATGCATGTGTTCATATGGAAAGGTCCCTGGTTCATTGAGGGTGATCTGTGGTTTTCCCACAAAAGCTGCATGATTTTCAAAGGAGAAAATCTATATTTCTGTTGTTTTAGATTCTCTCAAATAAAAAAAAAAAAAAGACAACAAGCTCACTCTATATTTTAAGTTTAATTTTTTTCTCCCATAAAACCAAACCAAAATTTGAATAAAGCAACCAATTGATATATTTTTCTAGCACTTTTCAGCTCATCAATGAGTTTACCTTGGCTATTGAGATGGATAGGGCTGACTAGTTATTTTACACATATCTGTACTTTTATCATTACACAAGATTAAGTTGTAAAGTATCAAGACAATTCTAAAGAAATAACATCCTGAGGGTAACACCTGTTTGCTGTATGTCAAATGCATTGCAGGCACTCATATTCATGCACACAGCAGGCATTTATTGATTGCCTATTTTGCACCAGGCTCCTTGTGATGGGAGATGAGGACAGAGTGGCTTGTGGTGCCTCCCCTGGCCTACCTGCTTCCTGGTGCTGATGTTCAGGGACAATTGGGGGCCACTCTGCTCATAGATGAGCTACAAAATGTCAGACCCAGGATGCATCATTCTTTTATCCAAAGGATACCCATGTGTATACACAACACACACATGTGCACACACATGCACATACATATATATACACACTATACATACATATATACACACATACACACTATACACAAATACACATATAATACACTACACATATGCACACACATGCACATACATGTATACACATGTATATACACTATAAATACATACATGTATACATATATACATGTGTACACACACATATACATGTATACACACAACACATATGCACACACATTCACATATACACACTATACACTCATATATACACGTATACACACTATAATACTACACATGCACATACATGCACATACAAATATACACACACTATACACTCATATATACACTATAATACACACACTACACATATGCACACACTATACACACATAATACACACACTACACATATGCACACACTATACACTCATATATACACATATCCACACTATAATACACACATTACACATATGCACACATTCACATACACATATATGCACACTATATACACATATATACATGTATTCACACTATAATACACACTACACATGCACACACATGCACATACACATGTACACACACTATACACTCATATATACACATATATACACTGTATTACACACACTACACATTTGTACACACTATACAGACATATATACATTTATAGACCCTATACACAAATACAGATAATACACATACTAAACATGTGCACACACATGCAAATACACATATACATACACTATACACTCACATATATACACTATACACAAATACACGCACAATACACACACATGTGCACGCACTTGCATATACACACACTATACATGCATATATACACATATACACACTATACACAAATATATATGCATAATGCACTACACACATGCACACACACGTCCCACATTCTATGAAGTTGCTCAAACTTCCCTTTCAACCATCTTAAATCAGAAAGTTTGGTATTTTTTAGAGTCTAAAACATCCTCAAAGGTAATGAAGTGCTATGGAATGTAACGCAATTCCAAGAGGAAACCTGGAAACACTGGGAGCACCTGAACTGTGACCCCAGAGCAAGGCGGAGACTGCCTGAGAGGCAGTGCGGAAGGAGGATGCTCATCTGAAGTGCACATTCTAGCTTGCTGGTTAAAATCGCCTTCATGATGGTATTGTCACACTTTGGATCGAGCCTATCACTTTCTTTTTATGCATAAAAATGTCAGCATTGATCTCAGCAGGACACAGCCTAAAAACAGCATGCACTCTGCAACGGCTGTAAGAGCAATGTCTCATTTGATAAAACGACTAAGCACAATAGTTTAATCTTCAGCATCTGAAGGCATGAAAGTTGGAATTTTACAGACACCTGTTAAAATCTAATCACGGCACCAAAATTAAATTGGCCAGAGTTACAATTCTTATGATTAAATAATGATATAATTCTAACCGTCAGGGGGAAAATTCAGCTAAATAAACCACTCTACAAAATCCTCCAGATTGCAGGAAAATTTTAATGACTTAAGGGCCATAGGACAAATCCTGCACATCAGCCTAGCAGAGTTACACTGCTATCCTGGGGCTGTGGGAATTTTATCTTGATGTAAATTGTGCCTCAGCATTCATCCCTAACTTTACAATGTGAGTGTTCGCTGTGAGTTCCTACAGGCTCTGTTCCTGTCGGCTTTCCAACACAGACGTTCACCTTCAGTGACACAAGCCATGAACAGCCCTCCCATGCCCACATCCTCAACACACAGCTCTTAGAAGAGCATCACAAGGCAGGTAGTGAATCTGCCACTGTGCAAGCGTCTAATTTTCTCAGGGCCCTGAGACTACAAGAACTTAATTTATTCCTGGAGTGGATTGAGGAATCCACACCTAAATGCTGACACCAAATAGAGCCAACAGCCACAGCTCAGTCTGCGTCCGGACAGTGCGGATGGATGGGGCCTTTCAGAGCATCGAGGGGAACACTGCAGAAGTCTATCCTTAATAAGAGCCGGCAGGGTGGGAGGTTATCAATATTCCGTTCTAAGCTCCTCAAAAAGCTAAATACAGAATTACTGTATGAGTTTGTTTCCATGATGCTGATAAAGACATACTCAAGACTGGTTAATTTATAAAGGAGAGAGGTTTAATTGACTCACAGTTCCACATGTCTTGGGAGGCATCACAATCATGGTAGAAGGTGAATGAGGAGCAAAGTCTCATCTTACATGGTGGCAGGCAAGAGAGAATAAGAACCACGTGAAAGGGGTTTCTCCTTCAAAACCATCAGATCTCGTGAGACTTATTTAGTATCACGAGAACAGTATGGGGGAAACTGGTCGCATGATTCAATTACCTCCCACCGGATTCCTCCCACAACAGGTGGGAATTATGGGAGCTACAATTCAAGATGAGATTTGGGTGGGGACACAACCAAACCATATCAATTACCGTATGATCCAGGACTTCTCCTGCTAGGTACACACCCAAGAGAGTTGAAAATAGGTACTCAAACCAAGGCATGTACACAAATGTTTACAGAAGCAGTATTTAGAGTAGCCAAAAGGTATAAGTATATGAAATGTCTATCAACTGATGAATGGGTAAGCAAAATGTATTCCATCCATACAACAGAATACAATTTGGACAAGAAAAGAAGTACTGATATATGGCACAACATGATAAATCTCAAAAACATAAACTGAGTGAAAGGAAGTAGACTCTAAAGGGCACACATTGTATCATTTTATTTGCATGAAACATCCAGAATTGATAAATCCATAGAAACCGAAAGCAGATTGGAGGTAGCCAGGTGCTGAGGGAGGGGAAAATGAGGGGACACTGCTTAATGGCCAAAGAGGTTAATTTTGGGATGATGAAAAATGCTTTGGAACTCTATAGAGATGAGGTTTGCATAACACTGTGAATATACTAGATGCTGCTGAACTGTACACATTAAAATGATTAAATTTACGGCCAGGCATAGCGGCCCACAACTGAACGAGAGGCATGAGCTCTCTCTGTCTCACTGTCTTCCTTTCTCTCTCTCTCTCTCCCTTCTCTGTCCTCCTTTCTTTCTGTCTCTCCCCGTTTTCTGTTCTTCCCTCTTCTTCCGCATCTCTCTCTGTCTCTCTACACTCTTTTCTCCCTCTTTTCTTCTCTCTCTTTCTGAAAGGAGCACGATCCTAACACTTTGGGAGCTGGAGATGGGAGGACCCAGAAGCCCAGGAATTCCAGACCAGTCGTGGCAACACAGGGAGGCTCTATCTCTACAAAAAAAATTAAAAATTTAAAAATACAGCCATGGTGGCACATGCCTGTAGTCCCAGCTGATCCAGGCAGGAGAATCGCTTCAGCCCAGGAGAATGAGGCTGCGGTGAACCGCGACTGCATCACTGCACTCCAGCCTGAGTGGCAAAGCAAGACTTTATCTCAAAAATAAATAAATAAATAGAAGTATTAAAATGACCAATTCTGTGCTATGTGAATTTCACCTTAATTTTTGTAAATCAATTGTGAGTGTATAGCCTCCACTGTCTAAGGCTGGCTGGGTCAGTGAGGGCAACTCCAACTCACACCAGGAAACAAAGAAAAGGAGCATGCACGATGGGTACAGCATTTTGTCGCTGTTGTTTTTTGTTTATGTCTTTGTTTCTGCTTTCGTTTTATGAGATCCAGAAGCTCTAACAAACAGCAGTGGCTTTGCACCACTTAGCAGGACATCATCTCTGGATGACACTCAATGGCACTGCCTGGCAGCTTCCAGCCAGCATGGACCAGACACTGACTCTCAGAGGAATTTAGCCCTCTACAGACTAGAAAGAGATGGCAGCAGTGGCTGAAAGCTGATGTGATGTGAGGACCCACAGATATCACCGTAGACTGAATCAGCAGAACAAACGCCATGAGCAGGTATCAGGCAGAAAATGCAGCTTAGCAAGAGACAGCTGGATGAACAGGCAAACAGAATATGGCATCTTCTTGCAAAGAAAGGCTGACCTTGAGAAACTGCTGAGACGCGCACTTGATTCTGCAAAGTCACTGTGTTTCCCACCCAATGCCCAAAGTGAATACGCTCAGTGCATGGCCCTTTGGCCAGACCTACTCTCAAGGTGTTGTGTCCCGACAGCAAAGCCTTTTAACATGTTAGGACCGACGGTGCAAGGTCATCCAACCCCAGATAAGCCTCTCCAGGGAGACCTGCCTTGGCTTCATTCAGAACAACAGTGTACACTCTACAGCAAGCTCCAGTGGGCTCCAGCTTCCCTGAACAGGAACACAGAGTCTGCCCTCAGGAGAGGGAGCTGAACCCCCAGGGAGGCAGAGAGGGGAGGCGGGGGGAGGGCAGAGAAGACACAGGGCTCTGTAGCCCCACAGTCAGCCCCAAGGCCAGCGGACATTGCCATGAGTCCTCAGCTGTGATCCCTGGGGACAGTGACAAAGTCCTCTTCATCATCACACATTGTGTTCTGTGCTCACCTTCGGCCAGCGCACACAGGTCTCTCCTGCTGCCTGTGTTATCACAGAGCTGGAAACGCTCGGGCCTAGCTTATGTTCCATTTCTCTGAAACGTCTTTCTTTCTTGTTCTAAAAATTGGGTTCCCTGCTAGTGTTACTGTCAACTTTCCTTCCCTCCCTTTTTTATCATCCTCCCTCCCCACTTCAATTAAATAAACGGCTTTGGGCAGAGAAAAAAAAAACTGGGGGGCATCCCGTAATGCTGATGCCCGGGCACATGTGTCATCTGCCCTAGTGCAGCCCTGGCACGCTCACTCTAACCCCCATCCCACCTCTCTGCCCCTCTCTCTCTTTCTCCCTCTCCCTTTCTTTCTTTCTCTCTCTCTCTCTCTCTCCCTGTCTCTCTCCTCCTTTCTTTCTATCCCTGTCTCTCTCTCTCCTTGTTTCTGTTCCTCCCTCTTCCCCCACATCTCTGTCTCTCCACACCCATCTCTCCCCATCTCCTCTTCTCTCTCTTCCCCTATTTTTCTCTCTCTCCCCCTTTGTCCCTCTCTCTCTCTCCCTCCCTCTTTTTTCCCCTCTCTCTCTCTCCCTCTCCCTTTCTCTATCATCATCATCTCTCTCTCTCCCTCTCTCTGTCTCTCTCCCTGTGTTTCTCTTCCCCTCTCCCTCTCTCTCCCTCTTTTTCCCTATCTCTCTCCATCTCTGTCTCCCTCCCTCTCTCTCCCTCTCTTTCCCTCTCCCTGTCTCTTTCCCTATCTCCATCATCATCTCTCTCTCCCTCTCTCTGTCTCTCTCTTTCTTTCCCTCTCCTGTCTCTCTCTATCATCTCTCTCTCTCCCCCTCTCTGTATCTCGCCCTCTCTGTCTCTCTCCCGCTCTCTTGTCTTGCCCCCTCCCGGCCTCTCTCTCTCTCCCTCCTCTCCAAGTGGAAGAGCAAGGGGATTACTTCCTCTGCATTATCTGCGTTGAGCCCTCCAGGCCCCATCGACTGTCCAGTGATCAATATGTTTGGTGGGGGAGGGAGGCCCCCCGAGCGGGCCTGCAAAGCTGAAGCCCCGGGCGGCCAGAGCACTTAAGATGAGGACTGTATAATTAAGTGGAGGCCGGCTCTCTCCTGCGGCACTGGGCGTTATTAAGACCAGGAGCCCCTCTCATTACCCGGTCAAGAGCGCCGCGATTGGCCGCCGCGGTCAGGCCTCTGGTGGCCCCTTTGTCACCGTCCTGGAAAGAGTGCACTTTCTGTTGGAGCTGGCTTTGCCAAATGCTATCATTTTAAAAGCCGTGAAAGAGAGAGGGAGCTGGGCCTAGGGGTATACACAGCCCCATATGCCGGCGACAGTGATACAAGTGTAATTCTAGACTATTAGAGTGACACATAAGATCACTGCTGCCCCGGAACATGAGACAGCTGAGGGGATTATGCAGGAAAGGCTGTCACGCAATGAAATTTTCAGAAATCTGTTCACCTCAGCTCAGACCCGGTGAATATTTTATTGCTTAACACTGAGGAAAAGTATGTTTATTAACTATAGAAAGATCCAGCCCAGAGGCTGGGCAGATGAAAGGTGAGAGAAGCAGAACCTGCTTGACACCCACAGGAAGGCTGGCAGCAAGGTGGTTCGTGGGTCAGGGACCCGAACCCATTCAGCCCGGCTGGAGGCCCTCGGGATTAAATTCCTTGGGGAGGGCAGAGGCAGCCCGGACCGGCCTGCAGGGAACACTCGGACAGGACCGTTCCAGGACATTAGGGGAAGTCACAGCACACGTATCTGGCAATGGAAAAACCATACACCTCTGGCCAGGGAAGGAGGCAGATTTCAGGAGTAGATTTCCTCTGAGCATATTTTCTTAGAAAAATGAAAACCCATACTCTATGTTGGACTCCAACCATTTTTAATCCGAATAGAAAGGATAGTTTTTATTTTTGCAGGAAAATGGGAAACAAAGCACGACTTAGAATCACGGGCTCTAAGAGAAGGAGAAGGCTGCTGTCTGTGTGATACCCACATGGGATGCACTGTCAGTGCAGAAATATCTCAGTAAAAACAATTTAGACTCCTTCCCTGCAGGGTGATTTCAGAAGAGGCATAGTGCCGGGAATCTAGGTGTGTTTTCCAAGCTAGCCAAGGAAAAGGAAAGAGGATGGCAGGGAGCCAGGGGCGGTGCCCTCCTGAGTCAAGAGAAGTTGGGGGTGCACACTGGGGTCTCCCCACTGTGCAGCAAAGAGAGAGAAGGGAGCCCAGGTCTGCATCCCTGTGGGCTCTCTTAGGCAAGTCAACTGCCCCCCACACCCCAATTTCTCCCATCTTGGCCAGGGAAACTGAGTCAAGAAGCAACTAAGGTCCCTGAATTTCCAGAAGGCTTCAGAGACTTACATAACCTCCTGTCCAGAACTCCCCAAGGTTGGATCTGCAATTTCTTCTAGGACTGACAAAAACTAAACCACTTCTGGCAGGTTTGAATCAATTAACTCTTTTTTACCTAATAAATCTGCACATCAGTTCAACCCCCACCTTGTGCTAGTTATGGTGACTTTTTTTTTAAATAAACTTGAGACAAAACATAGAGTTATAAAACACACGGCTTATCTAAAGCAGTTCTTTCCTAGCTTCCCCCCTACACACACACACACACACACACACACACACACACACAAACAGCGATGAAAGTGGAGCCTGGCCTAGCTTTTCAGCAAATCGCTGAGATTACCGAGATAACGTTTGCCCGACAATGTCACAGGGTCATGGAAAAAGCCAACACAATATGCTTCTCCAAACCCACCCCATCTGAACGCCGGCTCGAGTGTAAGCAGAGCCCAGGGGGTGAGCGGGCAGAACAAAAGCAGCCCTCTGCTAATTGACTGAAAAATTAGCCCGGTTGCCCCATGGGAGGCACGGGAGGCTGCAGCAGATGGAGGCTGCTTGGGCGCCCGGCTCAGAAAACCACTCGCAACCTGCTGGGGCTCTGCCCCAATTATGGGTCACAACACTCCTCTTGTTAAACAGACACCAGCAAGCCCGACTGAGGAATGGAAGGCCAGGAAGGTCACAGATGGCCCGTAAACCAGCGATTTCCCCTTCAGACCCGACACGGAACTTCCTGAAGGTGCCCACGTTTGTGCTTTGGGGGTTTGTTTGTTTTTGGTTTGGTTTGGTTTTTGTAGACTTAGCCTCTAGCCCAAACAGATGCTTTCCTGTGCACTCTTTGATTCTGGTGATCTGAATTAATTTACGTTCCCGTGCCTTCGTCCCCAGCTCTGGGTCTGTGATCGCTGGGCAGCAGACCTGGTCATGCAGAGCTCATTATACATGTGTGGGGGGTGTGTGTGTTCACGCACACACAGGCAGGCACCACTCCAAGTACAACTTCAGCAACACCAGGCAGGAAGGATTATTTATTCCTCTAACAAGAAATAAAACCTTGTGGCCACTGCAGGTTTTGTGGCTTAGAAAATGTTTTAATCACAGGTCTGCCCTTGAGGTCTCAGGGTGCAAAGTGCATTTTGACTAACACTGACTGCATCCACTCCCAAAGCCTGCGAGTGGGAGATTCTTGAATATCTGACATTTTGAAACATCACATAAGCTGCAATTGATAAATAAATTATTGCCATCTGACACTAAATGGAAATAAACATCTAATGCAATAAGGTAGGAATTTTATTCCATCTACTAATTTGAAATTTTAAAAAATACAGGTTTGCTTTTGTCACATACTCCTTAGATAAAGAACTATGACTTCAGTTTTTCCTGATATTATTGTTTTCTGTTAAAATGTCCACTAAACAATTATTAATTCATATATAATATCTCACTTTACACAAATATCTTCATTTTTGTCCCAAGTTGAGCTTCTGTAAGAGGCACTTCACTGCTACACCTTTAAATTCCATCATTACAGCAATTCTAGAAAAAAGAACATGAGGGAAAAGCATTCATAATCCTCTTGTTAAACAGACACCAGTAAGACTGACCAAGGAAGGAAAGGCTGGGAAGGTCACAAATGGTCTGTAAACTAGCGATTTCTCCTTTAGACAAAAGTAACTTACCTTTTATCACTTTGTCTATTCCTTTTCCTTTTATTCACATGAAAATTTTACATAAGATTAAATATAACACATAATTTTGTAGTGTGATTCATTTTACTTATTATTATGAATGTGTTTTATCACGTTGGCACGATGTCTGTTATTATAATAACTTGCTGTTAAAATAATAACTAGTGTATTTTACAAATTTGAAGTGGCATTTTTATTTCCTTTTTATTTAAAATATTTCTGAAGTTCTGCCATCATTTGCCTATTTCTCTGTTACTGGTCATTTGTTTCTTTTTCCTTAGTTTTCATGTTTAAACTATGGTGAGTGAGACTGTCCTTTGTGCAATACAGTGGTGTATGTATGTGCAGATGGGCACCGACATCACCACAACCACAACACACAGCAGTCCATCACATCACAACAACTTTCTTGTGCTGTCCGTCCCCTCAGAACTGCACCTTCCCCTTCACCCTCGATGCTTAACAACCACTGATACATCAACATACCATTATCATTATGATCCTTTTGTCTGTTTGAGAGTATCATATGAATATAAATGAAGTCACATAGTATGTGACCTTCGGAAACTGCCTTCTGTCACTCAGTAGAACGTCCTTGACATTCACTCAAGCTGATCCTACAGGAGCACCTGCCTTTTTATTGCTGGGCAGTGCTCCTTGGCATGGGTGTGCCAGGGCTGAAATCCACCTGTGGAAGTGCACTGGGAGGCTTCCATTGTGCGGATATTACAAAGAAAGTTGTTTATATATATAAGCATAGAACTAATATATAAAAATATATGTTTATTTATATATAAAAGTATATCTGCATATAATAAAAGTATATATGAAAGTGTATATATAAAAGTATATACATATCTACATATATATGTAGCTCTATATATATGAATATATATATCTGTGCAAATTTTCTTGTGAACACATATTACATTTCTTTAAGTTAAATGCCCAGGGTTGGGGTTACTGGATCATGTGGTTAACAAATGATTAGCTTTACAAGAAATTTCCAAACTTTTTTCCAGATAACCTGTATAATTATTCATGTCAACCAGCAATGTATGTTTCATTTGCTCCAGGTCTTCACCAGCACTTGAAATTGTGACTATTTTTATTTGGTATCTCATCTTAAGTTTTATTTTTATTTTCTTACTAGTCAATAATATTGTATATTTTTTTGTGGTCATTTAATTTTTTATGTCTTTGGTGAAATATCTGTTTAAATATTTTGCTTTTTTACTGTTTAGTTTTGAGACTTTTTTATGTATTCTGGATGCATGTCCATGGCAAGATATGGTAAGTGTTTTACAAATATTTTCTCTCAGTCTATAGTTGTATGTCATTCTTTTAACATTAACTTTTGAAGAGCAAAGTTTTTAATTTTGATGAAGTAATTTTTATAATATTTTTGGGTAGTTGACTCTTTTTCCTAGGTTGTTGATATTCTTAGTGTAGAGTCATTTCTAATAGCTTATTATCCCTTTAATGTCGGTAAGGTGTAATTTGTATCTTTTTTCTTTCTTGATCTAGCTACAAGTTTATCTACTTTATGGACCATTTCAAAAAACTAGCTTTCAGGATTTTTTTTTTTCATTTTTCTCTATGGTTTTTCTGTCTTTAATTTCATGAATTTCTGCTCTTTTATTGGGATCTGTCATTCACTGATTTGTGTTTATTTTGCTCTTTTTTTCTAGCTTCTCAAAGAAGAAGCATGGAGCCTTAACTTGAAATCTTTCTTAAAAAGTTATATTTACTTCTAATGCTATACATTTTTTCCTCAAAGAAATGCATCAAGTGTATTTTACAAATTTGATGTGGCATATTCTTATTTTCTTTTTATTTAAAATATTTCTGAAGTTCTTTGAACTTCTCCTTCTCTCTATGAATTGTTTTGAATTATGTTGATTAATTTCCTAATATTTAGAAATTTTCTGGTTATCTTTCACTTAAATATTTCTAGTTTTATTTTATTATGGTCTAAAAATATTATTCAATTACATTTTTATGACTAGAGATATGAACTATCTTGGTTAATGTTACATGTACATTTGAAAATAATGTGTATTATTTTGTTTGAATAAAATGCTATTTAAATATTAATTAGGTCCAGTTGGCTAATGGTGTTACTCAGATCTTTCATATTCTTGATAATTTTCTATATAAAATGGTCTGTATAAAAGTTTTATCTATTACAGAACGATGAATATCAATAGGCCCAACTAGAATTGCACACTTGTCTATTTTTTCATTTAGTTCTGTTGTGTTTTGCTTCATGTTGTTAGGTGCATACATATTTCATATTGTTACATCATCTTAAATGATTGATTTATCATTATGTGATGTTCCTCTTTAGCACAGTCATTTTGTTTGCTCTAAAGTCTACTTCTTCTGGATTTAATATAGATACTCTAGCTTTCTTTTGGTTAGAGTTTTCATGATATATCTTTTTCCATTCTTTTCCATTAATCTGCCTATATTATCATTTTTGAAGTGAGTTTGTATGGACAGCATATAAATTATTTTTCTATCAATTACAATAAATTCAACAAACTTTGTATTTTTATTGTTATATTAGGACCATTGCATATTTATCGTAATGATTAATATACTTGGATTTAGGTCTATCATTTTATTATTTGTTTCCTCTTTGTCTTGTCTGCTTTTGCCTTTTTGCCTTCATTGGGTTATCTACACGATTTTAATATTCCATTTTAGTGCATCTATTGTAATTGTTTTTTTTCTCTCTCTGTAAATATATGTATACACACATATATTCATATACATATATATGTGTATATACTTATGTACATATATACTTATATGTATATACTTATATATTTATATATACATACACACACGTGTGTGTGTGTAATTTTTTAGGGTTTCTCTGAGGACTACAATATATGTACTTAACTTTTCACTACCTATTTAGAATCAGTATTTTGCCTTACAACCATAAAGATTGTAACTTCTGCCTTTATATTATAGTTGTTTTAATATATTAATAATCCCACCAGAAAACCATTATAATTTTTGCAAGCATCAAATATATTTTAAAGATCTTAAGAGAAGAATAATATATTACACTTACCTAACATTTACCATTTCTGTTTTTCTTTCTTCATCCGGGTGGTCAAATGTACCTTCAAGTACTATTTTCCATCTACTGAAAACTTTCTTAGCAATTCGTTTAGATTGAGTCTTTTAGTGACAAACTTCCTTGTTGTCTCCTCATCTGTGAATATTTTGATTCTGCCTTCATTGCTGAGAAAAGTTTTCATTAGATACAGAATTTAGGGTGGGCAGTTATTTCCCTTCAGCACTTTAGACATATTCTGTCTCTTCCTTCTGACTTCCATCATTTTGGATGAAAAATACACATATCTTTCTAATCATTCCCACATTGGTAATAAATGATTTTTAACTTGGCACTTATTTTAGTTTGTTTCAGGTGTTTATCTTTATTATGATGATGTGTTGACATGAATTTCCTTCGCTTAATTCTGTTAGAGAGTCACTCAGTTTTTTCAATCTGTAGATATATGCCTGTCACCAAACATAGAAAGTTTTCAGCTATTATATCTTGAAATACTTTTTAACACCAAACTTTCTTCTTCTCTGGGACTCTGATGACAAATATTAAAGCTTTGTTATAGGTCCCTGAGTCATAGTTAATGTTTTAATCTAGTCGGCCTTCTTAAGGTTGCAGTTATTATATTTTTCAGTTTTAAAATTTCTGAGTTTTTTTTTTTTGGTAATTTCCATTTATTTCCTCAGATATTCTATTTTCTCATTTGTTTCAAAAAGTTAATGATTATTTCTTGGAGCTGCTTTAAAATTTTTGTCAGATAATGCCAACATTTCTATTGTCTTGATGTTGGCATCTTTTCAATGTCTATACTATTGCAGTTGAGATTTTTCTGGCCCCTTTTATGTCAAGTAGATTTGGATTGTATCCTGGACACTTTGAATATTATGTTATAAGATCCTGTATTATATTTAAATCCTATGAACAACACTGATACTTTTGTTTTAGCAAAAATCTTGTTAGGCACACCCTGAAAAGTTCAACATGCCCAAATTTAAAACTAGAAAATTGTACAAAAGATATGAAAAAGAATCCCTTCAGATATTGAACTACAGGTGTATTAGGTGTATGGAAACAAAAGGGGAACAAATAAGATGAGACATATTATTTCCTGAATTGTGTAGAAGGGAAAACATTTTGGACCACAATATAGAAAAGGGGGTTCCCAGCTACACAGAATAAAAACACAGATAATTCTTGGGATACTCTTGAGCTTTGCTGAGTGTGAGAACATGAATATCATAGTGGGATGAAACTCACAAGTACGGCAGAGATTGATAAACGAACCGTAAGGTCCAGGCTTTGGAGTCACACAACTTCCTATGAGCAGATTGGACAGTCCTCGCTGATAAATCAGGGTATGCCATTGTATCCAGAGAAGACCCTCCAAGAAGATCAATGGACCACATAGAAAACCACATTGAAAACCACAAGACAATTCATAGCAATATGTACTAAAGCCTAAGATAAAGAGAAAATCTTAAAATTGGGCAGAGGAAAAACACACAATAGGTATAGAAAAAAAAAGTAGCAATTATAGCAGACTTTTTATGAGAAACTCTTCAGGCCAGGAAATAATGCAACAGCATATTAAAAGTGCTAAAATAGTCCATGCAGAATTCTAAAGCTAGTAAAAGTCACTTCAAAACTAAAAGGGAAAAAAAGTATTTTAAAAGGAACACGCATAAAGATAAATCATATGCTGGGTCATAAAATGCATCCCCCAAAATTTGTTAAAAATCTTAAAATTGTCCGGGTGTGGTGGCTCATGCTTGTAATTCCAGCACTATGGGAGGCTGAGGCGGGCGAATCACCTGAGGTTGGGAGTTCAAGACCAGCCCAGCCAATGTGGCAAAATCCCGTCTCTACTAAAAATCCAAAAATTAGCTGGGTGTGATGGCAGACGCCTGTAATCCCAGCTACTCAGGAGGCTGAGGCAGGAGAATCGCTTGAACCTGGGAGGTCAAGGTTGCAGTGAGCTGAGATCACCCCATTGTACTCTAGCCTGGGGAGACAAGGGTGAAACTCTGTCAAAAAAGAAAAAAAAAAAGAAAGAAAAGAAAAAAACCTTAAAATCATGTAAAGTAGCATTTTTTATTATGACATGACATTTCTCCAAAACTGATTGATAGATTAAATGGGATCCCAGGAAAACTCCCAGCAGAAATTTTTGTGGAAACTGATAAGGTGATTTTAAAATGAATGTGATGCTATACTAAATGGGCAAAAGCTGGAAGCATTCCTCTTGAAAACCAGCACAAGACAAGGATGCACTCTCTCACCACTCCTACTCAACATAGTATTGGAAGTTCTGGCCAGGACAATCAAGCAAGAGAAAGAAACAGAAGGTATTCCGATAAAAAGAGAGGAAGTACAAGGTCAAAGATTGAGACCATCCTGGTCAACATGGTGAAACCCCATCTCTAATAAAAATACAAAAAAAAAAAAAAATCAGCCAGTGTGGTTGTGGTTGCACTCGCCTGTAATCCCAGTTACTCAGAAGGTTGAGGCAGGAGAATCGCTTGAACTCAGGAGGTGGAAGTTGCAGTGAGCCAAGTTCACACTACTGCGCTCCTGCCTGGGTGACAGAGTGAGACTCTTTCTCAAAAAAAAAAAAAAAAAAAAAAAAAAGAGGAAGTCAAACTGTCACTCTTTGCAGATGATATGATCCTATATCTAGAAAACCCCATTGTCTCAGCCCAAAAGCTTCTTAAGGCGATAAGCAACTTCAGCAACGTCTCAGGATACAAAATCCATGTGCAAAAATCACTAGCATTCCTATACACCAATAGACAAGCAGAGAGCCAAATAATGAATGAACTCCCATTCACAATTGCTACAAAGAGAGTAAAATACCTAGGAATATAGCTAACAAGGGAAGTGAAGGGTCTCTTCAAGGAGAACCAAACCATTGCTCAAGGAAAGCAGAGGACACAAACAAATGGAAAAACATTCCATGCTCAAGGATAGGAAAAATCAGTATTATGAAAATGGCCATACTGCCCAAAGTAATTTATAGATTCATCGCTATTCCCATTAAACTATTATTGACATTCTTCAAAGAATGAGGAAAAAAAAGACTTTAAAATTCATATGGAAGTAAAAAACAGCCCATAAAGCCAAGATAATTCTAAGTAAAAAGAACAAAGCTGGAGCTATCACGCTACCTGACTTCACACTATATTACAAGGTTACTGTAACCAAAACAGCATGGTACTGCAACAGATACATAGACCAATGGAACAGAATAGAGATATCAAAAATAAGACCATATGTCTATAACCATCTGATCTTTGACAAACCTGACAAAAACATGGAATAGGAAAAGGATTATCTATTTAATAAATGGTGCTGGGAAGACTGGCTAGCCATATGCAGAAAATTGAAACTGGACCCCTTCCTTACACCTTGAACAAAAATTAACTCAAGGTGAATTAAAGACTTAAATGTAAAACCCAAAACTATAAAAACCCTAGAAGAAAATCTAGGCAGTGCCATTCAGCACATACGCATGGGCAAAGATTTCATGATGAAGACATGAAAAGCAATTGCAGTAAAAGTAAAAATTGACAAATGAGCTCTAATTAAACTAAGGAATTTTTACACAGCAAAAGAAGCTATTATCAGAGTGAACAAACAACCTACAAAAAGGGAGAAAATTTTTGCAATATATCCATCTGACAAAGGTCTAATATTCAGGATCTACAAGCAACTTAAACGAATTTACAAGAATGAAACCAACAACCATACTAAAAAGTAGGCAAATGACATGAACAGACACTTCTTAAAAAAATACATTTATATGGTTGACATACATGAAAAAAAGTTCAACATCACTGGTCATTACAGAAATGCAAATCAAAACCACAATGAGATACCATCTCATGCCAGTCAGAATGGCAATTATTAAAAAGACAAGAAACAACAGATGCTGGTGAGGTTTCAGAGAAATAGGAATACTTCTACAGTGTTGGTGGGAATGTAAATTACTTTGCCATTGTGGAAGACAGTGTGGCGATTCCTCAAAGACCTAGGAACAGAAATACCATTTGACCCAGCAATCCCGTTACTACATATATATGCAAAGAAATATGAATCATACTCTTATAAAGATGTATGCATGCATAGGTTCATTGCAGCAGTATTCACAATAACAAAGACATGAAAGAAACCCAAATGCCCATCAATGATAGACTGGATAATTAAAATGTGGTACATGGAATAATATACAGCCATAAAAAGGAAGGCGATCATATCTTGCAGGGACATGGATGGAGCTGGAAGGCATTTATCCTCAGCAAATTAATGCAGAAACAGAAAACTAAACACCACATGTCATAAGTGGGAACTGAACAACGAGAACACATTAACACAGGGAAGGGAACAACACACACTGGAACCTGTCGGGGTGAGGAGGCAGGGGAAGGAAGAGCATCAGAATAGCTAATGCATGTGGGGCTTAATACCTAGGTGATGGATTGATGGGTGCAGCAAACCACCATGGCACACATTTACCTATGCAACAAACCTGCACATACTGCACATGTATCCCAGAACTTAAAATAAAATAATAGGCATACAAAATAAAAAATAAAAATAAAATGAATGTGGAAATTCAAGGACCTAGTATAGCCAAAATAATTTTTATAAAAGCAGAACAATGTGGAAGTGTTTGTCTTATTTGACTCCAAGACTTATTATAAAATTGTAAGAGTCAAGATAGTATCTTACTGGCATAAGAATAGACTTATAAATTAATGAAACAGAAGAGAGTTTGATAATAGACCCCTGTGTGTGTGTGTGTGTGTGTGTGTGTATATATATATATAGTCAAATAATTTTTAAATGTACCATGGTGATTCAATGGAGAAAAGATATTCTGTTAAATAAGTTTTGTGGTAAAAACAAATATCCATATCACACATAAAAAAGACTGTGACCCTTTGTTGACACCATATACAAAATTATTTCAGAATGCTTCATAACCCCAAGTGTAAAAGCCAAACTATAAATTTTCTAGATAGAAATATACAGGAAGAAAAATTTCTTTTACTTTATCACGGTCAAAAATTTTTAGGACACCAAAAGCACAAAACTAAAAGAAAACTTAATAATAAAATGAGGTCCTCTTCCCTAAAACTTATAAATTCAGTCTAGTCATAAGTAAAACATCAGATAAATACCAAGTGAAGGACATCTACAAAATACCTGACCAGTAATTCTCAAATCTATACCCAGAAAAGTTTGGGAAACTGTCACATCCAAGAGATGCCAAAGGAGATGAACATAAAACACAAAGTGGTTCCCTGGTTGGGACTCTGGACCAGAAAAAGGACATTCCCATTCGGGGAAAACTACATAAAGTAGCAACTTTAATTAACAATAACGTATCAATACGCATTCATTAGTTTTGACTAACGTACCATGCTAATGTAATATGCTAATAATAGGAGAAGATAGGTGGGGGATATGTGAAAATTCTTTATACTCCCTTTGCAACTTTTATGTAAATCTGAACTGTTTTTAAAATCTAAACTGTTTTTACCTAGATTTATAAAGTAAAAAATTATAAAATTCTTGAACATTAAAATTTCTGCTCTTTGAAATACATCAGTAAGAAAATTAAAAGTCAAATCCACAAATGGGAAAATTTTTCACAATATGTCTATTTGACAGATGACTTCTATTCAGAATAAGTACAAACATTTACAACTCAATAATGAGACACAAACCCAATTTTAATAAAAGAAGGGGACTAAAGATTGAACAGAAAATTTACCATAAAATACATATGCATAGCCAATACATAGTTGAAAAGATGCTCAACATTAGCCATTAGGGAAATGCAGACTAAAATCATAGTCAGATACCACTATACACCTATTAGAGTGACTAAAATTAGACAAGACGGACAGTATTTTTAGTGAGTGTGGAACAACTACTTAGCTAGTAGGAGTGTGAAATGGCACAGCCACTTAGGAAAACAGTTTGGTAATTTCTTATAAAGGCAAACACTCTTGTACCACATGTCCAAGCAATTCTGCTCCTAGGTATTTACCCAAAGTCTTACACACAAATGTTCCTGGTACCCTTGATTATAATTGCCGGAAGTTGGGGCCAAACCAAATGTCCATCAACAGATGAACAGACCTTCTTGCACATCCACATAAGGTAATACCACTCAGCATGTGAAAAGAGTGAATTGCTCACACACAACAATACGGATGAACAGTAAATGCACTATTTTGCACAAAGGAAGTCAGACACAAAAGTGTAATCCCATTTACACAAGGAAGGAAAAACTGATCTGTAGTGACAGAGGGTCAATCAGTGGCTGCTTTGGGCTGGGGCTGAAGGGTGGGGATTGACTGGAAAGGGGCCCCAGGAAACCTTCCGCAATGATGAAAATTTTCTATATCATGAAGTGGTAGTAGTTTCACCAGTGTACACACTTTTCAGACTCATCAAAATGTACACTTTATATATGTGTATTGTATTGCTTGTAAAATTATACTTTCATAAAGTTGATTTCTAAAAATCTGGACCCAAGAGCAATTCTAGAAGGTGAGTAGAGGATACATTCCACCAGAACCCAGAGTAAACCCTAGGCAGAGGCTGGGAGAGGGAACCAGCCACGTGGCAGTCAGTGGAAAGTGTAAAAAGGATCCTCGGTACTGGGCCAGCACCAGGTGAGTGGCCGATAAGGTGATTCCTTTGGGCCGCAGCTCCTAGAAGCGGTGTTGTGAGCTTGGGAAACCATGCAGCAATGCACAGGGGAGCTTTGAGCAAACACAGATAGGAAGAAGAGTGATGAGCAGATAGGCACACAGTGACTTCTCCTACACATTGTGCATCAGTGGCGATGCCTTTAAATAATGTTGCCCATTCTTCTTTAGATAGAAAACTTGAGCTACTCAGAGATTACTGAAAACGTTAAAACACTGATATGTTTGGTTTGGGGTATTCTGACTTCATGTTAAGCGTAATATAGTCTGGGTTGATTCAGAAAAATCAAGATGAAATTTCAGAACCAACTGTCAAATAAAATAACTCTTGCTTGAGAGGCAGCCCTCAGTAAAACACGCAAGGACCCTGTCAGTAAATACGGACGTATCTGCTGTACATGCCCCCGTCTCCAAATAAAAACTTGAAATGATGGTAAAGTTAACATCAGTTCCACACACACAAACACACCACGTGCACACAAATGTGAGGTTTACAAGACAGAGCAAAGTGAGAAAGACTATAACCCCAGGCTGTGTAACACGAGGGTTCTAACTCAAGCCACCCCTTGGGGACAGAGGTCAGGAAAGCTATGGTGAAAGTCCCCAGCATGGATGGGAGGAACGACTCTATGCTCCACTCAGTTGCCAGTCTGGATTGCCACGGAACCACCACCACAACTATTTCAACCTGGAAACCATGCTGTGTGTTCAATCAATGAACGTGGGTACCGGACACGGATTCTGAACAACATGATCTAAGGCCCAGAGAAGTGTAAGAACTTTGAATGGCAGTGTTCTAACATGTATCTGACTGATGGGAGGTCCGTGGACCAGAGTGTTCTGAGCTCTTCCAGATGAGCTAGGTCTTGCTCTGGATAGAGTGGGGCTGGAGGGATGGCTTCGGCCCCATGTTCTTGGACTGCTCTGCTCTCTGTCTTCTGAGTACATGCAGTATCCTGTCTCTGGGAGCACATGGGTGTTATGCAGTCAAATATGTGGGACCTCAGCCTTCCCCACTTCTTCATCAACTAAGCACTAAACGAGTGTGTGGATCTGCACACGAACGTGCACACATACTCTCACACACAGCATGTGGAAGTCCACACTGCATTTTTTTCTTTCCTTCATGGCCAAACTTCTGGGGGAAAATATATATATACACACATATATATCTTTTTCCTGTATTTTTTATGAGTATCTGCTCTCCTGAAAATGCAACTGCTCTCCTCCCCAGGCCCAGCAAGAGCCCCTCTCTCACCCCTCAGCCCCCACCCAAGCTGTGGCCCAATAGACATTGCCAATGCCTTCTGGTGGCCACCTCCTCATTGTTGCTATGGCACTGTTGTGCCCTGCTTTTTCGCATGACCTTTGCCAGAAACTCCTCCCTGATCCTGCCTTAAATGCAGATGTCCTCCAGAGTCCCCTGTCAGCCCCCATCCTTCTTCTTCTCTGACCCAAGGCACCTCACCCCACCCTGGCTTCAGCCTGCTTTCCTCACCTGTCCACGCTCAGCCAGCTGCCTCTTCCCAGTGGGCTGGGGCTGAAGGGTAGGGACTGAGCAGGTGCTTGTACACACCTTCCTACTCGCACACCTTACTTCCACTTGGATGCTCTATCATCACTCAGGCCAGACGTGTCACCACAAAGCCCGCCCAGCTGCCCTCTCAGAAAGTCCTTCTGCCTGGCCCCATTGTCCCTGTTGTGAATAATGCCACAGCCACTCAGAAATGCGTCAGAAAGGAGAGCAAGTCCTGGAATCTCCCTTCCACGGCCGCTGGTAAATGATTCTGATATGCGACATCTTTCCGGTGCCCACTGGGGTCCAATCCCCACAGAGAAGCTGGGGACGTGGGCTGGCATGGCTAGGGGAAGGTCTCAGGGTGGTCTGCCCATCTTACTCTGATGTGTTTCTGTCATAGGATCCTGGTATTGGGAAGTCAGCCATTCCCAGCACAGGGTGGGCCCTGCATTGGCATAGCAGGATCACCTGTGGGGTGGTGGCATGGACTGAAATCTCTCTACACACATCCAGTGTGAGCTGCACTCCAAACATTTCATGTGATGATGGCCTGTGCTCTCTCTTTCTCTCTCTCTCTCCCCCTCCCTCTGGGGGGGGGTGTATGTGTATTTGTGTTGGGGTGGGCAGGTGTGAGTGTATGACAAATATATACATAAACATATATATGAAAAGTTTATATATGTGTGTGCCTATATATCCACATATTTTCATTCAATACTCATTTATTCAATCAACTATTTGAGTGTCAACTAAATGTATATAAATATAGGACCATATTGACACTGTAGTTCCTCTTTAGGATTCAACATTCTGTGATGTCCAACTGAGAGTCATGGTGCTCTTTATGACAAGAATAATCTTTAGCTAAAAAAGGGTTTAGACATTAGCAGACTTGATAACTGTACTAATAACACATTTCTATCAGTGGTATTCTTGAGAACTAGCTCTAATTCATTAACAGTTTGAAAACACCAGGTGGAACTTCTTCAGTGAAAACTGCAAAAACGCATTGCACATGCGGAGGGGTAAGGTAAGATCTGTATTCTCATTCCGTAGTTAGAGCCTTCAGTTCTGCTTTCTCAGCACTAAAGATTGCCAGCCAGCCTGAGCAGGAGCCTCACCCCTGGCCCCAGTCCTGTGGGCAACTGGAGGGGCGCAGAGTGCTGTTCGGCAACTCACGCACACACAGAGAGGGCAGATATATCTGGTGTCCTCTACAGTGTTTAAATTTTTTTAAAATCACACAAAAATGATGGTCACTGTCTTTTCCTGAAAACTTGTGAGTCCAGATTAACCAAGCTTCTCACAGGATTGCCATTGGCTGAAGCAGGCTGAGCTGGGTGGGCTCTCCGGGCCGCTGTGGGCTCACCATGCTGTGCTGGACTCCATTGGTCTTTGCAAATGTTTAAATTCATGATCCCAGATCTACTGGACCAGGAGTTGGCAAGTGTGTTCTGTAGAGGACCATGCAGCAAATATTTCAGGCATCCCAGCCCCTTCTGTCTCTGTGGCAGCTACTCAGCTCTGCATTTCTGCTGCAACACAGCCTCAGATACTACCTAAGCCAATGTGCATTGTTGAGTTTCAATAAAACTTTATTCATGGACACTGAAAACCAAATTCTCTAGAATTTTTACATGGCAAAAAATATTATTCTTTTTTTTTTTTTTTGGTGGTGGTTGTTGTTCAACCATTAAAAAAATTATACAAGCAATTCTTAGCCCCAGGACCTTAAAAAAGCAAGTGGTAGGCCAAGTGTAACCTGTGGGCTATAGTTTGCTGACCACTAGACTAGTACGCAGACTTTGAGAAGTAGACAGATTTTATTCCAATCAACTGTTTGCATAAAGCAATCCGTGTGCATGAGACGGCACCATGATACCAGTGTTGGCTGGGCCCTATCCCTTGCTATCACAAATGCAACTCTAAAACTGGGATGAACACAGACAAGACCAAAGGAGAAAACTACAGAAGAAGGCATGGGGTCACTGCTGATTTTGACTGACTGGCTCTCCTGTAGCTAAGTTTCCAGATGCGGGTAAGACAGAGAGAGTGTGAGAAGGCCGGGGTAAGAAGGGGTTGGTCACGGGGATGGCAAACCCAGGTAGAAGGACAAGAGAATGTGAGGCTCCTGCTAACGAAGGGACAAGGAAGCAGCCTCCTGAATTCAACCTGGAACCTTCCTACAGCAATTATGAAAAGGGAACATACAAGATTGACCAGAAAATGGTGACAACCTCATTCATTCTCATCTCTCCCAGCAGGAAGGCAATTAAAAGGTGATCTTTAACTCGTGGTTCTCAAGGAGTGTCCCTTCATTATGTTTCCCTGCTCTGGCAAGTTTAATTGTGTACATTTCTGGCTTCTGTTAGCCTTAAACACCATGTGAGACAAGACGGCAGAGCTTACACTCTGCTCTCTATGTGACCTTGTTTTAGGTACCCTGGCCCTAGCATTTCCAGGGAGAGCATTGAGCCTAGTAAACTCAATGCTTTTAGCATTGCTCTGAAAAGTAAACAAGTGGAGGATAGATTCCAAAATAGCAACCCCAGCTTTCAAGAGGTTTGTGGGTGTCTGTTGGACTGCATTGCAGAGACAGTTTTAACGGCTGTCATGTCCTCATTGAATATCAGAATGGGCTACTCACCTTTCCTCGATGTACCCAAACCTCAGCATTAATCAGACTTTGTAAATCTCTGATTTTGTAAATCAGATTTTGTTTGTCAATATTCTAATTAAGAGTTTGAGAGACTAGACATGAGGCAGATAGTATAGGTATGAAAGCAAAACAATTTGACTCTATTCCAAAGAAAAACACAAACAATGCCAGATAGATACCTGAAGCTACATGTTTTCACCCACAAGACATGTAGGGAATGGAAGAAGGTACAATAGCACTGGGTTCAAGAAACAGCTACTGGTGCATTCTCAGCAAACCTTTAATATTCACTCCAAAAATCACTTATCCCCATACATTGAAACTATAAAGAGATTATTTTACAATCAAATGTAAAAATAAGAGTTAACTGAAAAGTATGACATTTACAAATTATTTTGCAGAAAGCTGTAAGGAAGTTGAATACTAATGAGGAAAAACTCAGTTGTGGATATTTTATGTATGTGTTTACGGATGTGTAAAAGCATTTATATCACCCCGAGGGAGAAAAGGTGTTGGGTGGAGTGTGTTTAGGTCCAAGTACATTTAAATTAATTCTGATTCCTGTGTTGTCCTGATCTCTGGGTGTCATTGATTTAAAAGGTCGTACAGCAATTGCAGTGGGTGATGGAGACGTGGTGAAGGGGAGGGTTCTGCTGGGTGTTACTTTAACCATGTGACTTGGAAGTGGGAATGGGGTGTATCCAATATCGTCTTTCCAGGAAGAGGTCCCCGGATCAGGTTTCCGTCGGTCAGATCGCAATTCAAAGACCATGTGTGCCCCAATTTTCTGGAATATTCCTGGCGAATGCCTAAGCAGGGATGCAATAAAACTAACTCTTGGAGACCCTTCATATCCAATGTTATTTTTCTAATCCCACAAATTCAACTCGAGGTTTGCTTGCCTCTTTCCAAAACTGGATCCAGTTTTCTTTGGCAATTTGTTGCCTCGTCTGTATCCTTTTATTCAACAAGTTCTTCCTGAATTGGTCAGAAACATGCTTTTGAGATGTTGATATGGATTCTGAGATAGAAAATGTTTGCACTTTTAGGATCAAAAAAATATTGCTGTATTTTATTTCACAACAGCACACTGTGCACAGAGGGATCCTCTTGGAGCTGCCCAGAATTGGTTAAACTTTTGAGAATAAAGAGGAAAAAACATCCCTTTTGTCCCACATGTTTTATTCTCTGTAACATAAAACTCTTTGCTGGCTATGAAATATGCAATGTGTTTAGTAAGTAGTTAAAACTATAAAGATTCCATCATTATTTTTCTATGGGGAATACCTGATTTTACTGAAAGTGTATATTACAACATAAAATGTGACCAACAAGTACTCACATTTGAACTTGTTCAAATATTATATAGTAAGCTGGTTATATGGCATGTCAATTTAAAACACACAGTTCTCATCGACAGTGATAACGTACTTGTCAATATTATATAAATTAAGTGTTCCTAAAGACATATTTTGACACCAAAGGTAGTGTGCATGTTGAAGTAGTTACGATGATTATCCCTGGAGCAGGTCCTGTCTTAAACACAGAAACACTGCAATTGTCGCTGTCACAGCACCCAAAACACTTAATGATTATAAAGTGTTTTCCAAGTTCTAAGTTGAAAATACATTCTGTCCTCAGCTGTCAAATGGTTTTGAAACTCAGCTTAGCAAAATAAAAGGCTTGATGTTTACTCAGAACTAGTCAGATCTCCCTTCAAACAGTGTCAAAATAAGCCTTTTTCCTAAGAGGCTTCTCCTACTAAGATGGCTTATAGTAGTGCCAGCGTTGGGTGGTCCACAGTACTTTTAAAGCTTAATGTCAGATCACAGAGGAAACAATTGTGCAACAAAAAAAAATGAACATGTTTTCTAAGTTTAAGCCTAATTTATACGAAGTTAACTAAACACATTTTGGGCCTCAGCTTCACCTTTTTCCTGGGGCTGACATCTTACAGCCATTCCCACTTTTCCCCACAGTGAAGCTCTGAGACCCCTAGTCTGCCTCAAATGTTGTCTTCACTGCCCTCTCATAAGCAGCACCCCTGGTGCTGACTGGCTGATGCAATGGGACTCCACGCTTCACCTACTATTTGATCCCCCTATCCTGTGTCCCTCCATATGCATGCTAACATATATATTTTTTTTGGACAGACATTGGAAGATCTAATTATTAAAAACTACATTATCAATAGAACTTAGAATAATTAATATTTATCTAGTATCTACGATATGCTGGTAAAACATTTCTATGCTTTCGAGTTCACTTACTTAATCCTCACACCACCATACAGAATAAGCACTCTTATACCATTTTGAGTATAAAGAAACTGAGGGAAAGACAGATTAAGTAGCTTGCCCCAATTTAGAAACTTATCTCCCTGTCAGAGCTAGGAGTCAAACCACCCGTCTCACAAGGAACTGACCTGTAGAAGGTGAAGCAGAAGTGTGCGCTTGGCTCAGATATTCAGCCATGTAGGTGTGGGGACGCGTCCACTGTCCTCCTCCATCTCACCACTGGAGGCAGTGTTATATCCAAGCCAGCCTTAGGTCAAAGACAATATTCTTAACAAACCAAGTGCAGTCCAAGGCACTCACCAACCACTACTAGTATGAGAACTAGTAGTGGCCATAGTCACCTGTGTGTCTACATGCATTATCTAAATGTCCACTAGAATCAAAAGGTAATAAGGGCTACAGAATGAAAGACCACCACCTCACCTTTGAAAGTAACCAATCAATGGCTATGCATGACCTCCTATGCTGTGCAAAAAAAAAAAAAAAACTGTACTATGGAGAATATAAGTCTACTGGCCATAGCTATCTTTCCTCAGCCTTTACTACATCCTCAGTGCTGCTACAAAGAGGAAGTTTTAAATCAGCACCTCCATGCTGCAGATGACAAAGCTAAGCCCACCACAAATAGTAAGTCCTTTCTTTAAGACTATCCAGCTGGCCAACTGCTCTACCAGGTGTCGCTGTTATGGACTCTTTTGTAAATGATCTTGTATCTTCCTAACAAGAAAGGGTCCTTCTTATGAGAGCATATTACAGCCTCCTTACGAGAATAGTCAGGAAAATTGGAAAGGAAGAATCAGACGTGTGGAGATAACTAACAAACAGTGTAAGGCAATGTATGGTGATAATATTAGAATACTGTAGTTTAATATTTGCATCCTATGACTTGCTATAGGGTTTCTATTTCTAGATAATGCATGTGCAGTGAGTGTCTATGCTGTAAAGAATAAAACAAGCCAGCACGTTACCCAGCCCTGATCTCACAGGGCCATGGTCTATTTCCATTCACAACTACATGCTAAGTGGATCCTTCATAAGGCTGCGTTGGGAAAACAATGAGATAATTCTAGGACGACAGGAATT